>NW_024387389.1:0-38802 GCF_900408965.1 Simochromis diagramma
ACAGTTTTATGTTTGGACGTTGCTTTAATTCCATATTCAGACTGTTCCACAGTTTCACTCCAAGAACAGAAAAACAAAAGCCTTTTCTTGTAGTACGTACGTGATTTTACATTACTTTTTTTTTTTTTTTTTTTTTTTTTTTGGCCTGTCCCGTTTGGCTCTTTTGCCATCAGAATTGTTGTCTAAAGGCAAAGAAAGATACCCAACGGATTTACTTTACCAAACTGACCATCCCAGCCTTGCCGTAATGGTCCATTTGATTCACCTTTTATTGTTTATTTTATTTTCACTTACTGAATATGGGACAGACTTGACTGGGGGAAAGAAGGGGAGAAAGAAAGAGGGAAAGAGAAACAGCTGAGAAGAGGGACGGGGGAGAAGGGCAAAAGACAAAAACCAGCAGAACGGGCAGAGAAAAAAAAATGCATATATCAATCACCTGGATCACCTGCTGAGAAAGAAAAAAAGAGAGCAAGCAGAAGAGAACAAGAGTAATAGAATAAACAACATCACAATGATATATGGGAATATGACAGTAAATACTAAATGTTAAACATTATTGTGCAGCACATAAGATCAACAAAACACAGTGTGCTTTGAGGTAGGAGCCAAAAAGGGTGTAGTTTGTGGGTGTGATCACCCGTGTGTACACCTGTGAGCATGGACGCGCTTGTTTTTTGTTTTTTTAAAAGGTTCCTTCATGTAATAATCTGCTAGAGGGTGTGGGGGGGCCACAGCCCCGTCCTCCAGGGCGTGAAGCAGGTGTGGAGGAGATCAAAACTCCAGACATCCAGAGGCCCCCAGAACACAAGAGACCAAGGAAGACCAACAGAGGGGCAGCTGCGCCACTGATTTTACATTACTGTTAACTAATGTTTGCTTTGCTTCTTAACCAGTGAAGCACCGAGGGGCTTTCTGAGGTTCCTGCTCGTAAATGCCCAAAATGAGTCGAGTATTTCTGCAACTACAAACTCTGTTTTCATCAGAGGTGTAAATATTACAGCACTGTGTCAGAGCCACTGAGGCTGGAACACAGAAAAGGGAAGTAGATGGATTTATTTTTAGACTTTATTGCCTGGAACCAACCCTTTTTTTTTCATGTCTATTTAAGCGTTATCTGACAGTATGTTTGCACTGAAGCACCGCAGCAATTTCCTAATGTTGTAAACCTGCTCAACATTTGGCAATAAAACCCTTTCTGATTCTGATTCTGATTCTGATTGTGTTGTCCTTGGGTCATTTTTGTCCTCTAAAGAAATCTTTTGCTATCAAAAATTTGTTTTTTTATTCATCAAATGGTCTGAAAATAACAGAAGTTATTCATTACTATACTATGCACGATTGGAATAAGTTTTAGGCAATTTGATTTATTTATGGGGTTTTTATTGGATTTTATAACACCTGTGGTCCTCGTAGACAGAAATGACCCCAAAGTACAAAGTGTTGCAAAGGGTCATATTTTCACAACATACTGCTTTCAAACATCTTTGATCTTGGATCACTGATGTGTGGGGTCAAGACTGGTCATAACAACCACAACAACAACAACAGGCAGCACAATGAGGAGACAGGTGCTCTATATTCAATGAAATTTTATTTATACAGCGCCGAATCACAACAACAGTCTCATCAAAGTGCTCCATATTGTAAGGTCGACTCTACAATAATACATACACAGAAAGTATCCTCACAGACCTCCACTGCACTGGAGATTTGCATACTTTGATGACCATACTTTTTTTTTACCATGTTGTGCAAAGCAATGACCAGTAGAACAAAGCACATATTGTCCTCTAGTACTTCTGGATCTGCTGTTGATGAACCAATTGCTTGTCTAATCTTTTGGATTTTTTCTGTGAAGAATTTGGCAAAGTCATTGCAGGCCATGGTCGAAGTTCAGCTGCCACTGACACAGGAGGGTTTGTTAGCCTGTCAACTGTAGAAAATAAGACCCGAGCATTATGACTGTTTTTAGTGATGATGTCAGAGAAGTAGGACCTTCTTGCACTCCTCAGTTGTAAATTATAATTGTGAAGTTTCTCTTTATAGATGTCATAGTGAACCTGGAGGTTTGTTTTTCTCCATCTGCGCTCAGCTTTCCTACACTCTCTTTTTTCATTTTTCACCAGTGTGGAGTTTCTCCATGGAGACTTTTTCCTTCCAGAGATAACCTTCACCTTAATGGGAGCAATAGTGTCCATTACATTTAACATGTTAGCATTGAAGCTATTGACGAGCTCATTGACTGACCCTCTGGACAGGTCAGGTGTTAATGGGAAGACCTGGTTAAAAATTGCACTACTGTGTTCAGTTATACACCGTTTTGTGATCACTGTTGTTGATATATTTATGTGGGCTGAGATTTTACTTTCAAAGAAAACACAGTAATGATCAGACAGGCCCACATCAGACACAGTAATGTTTGAAATGCTCAGGCCCTTGGAGATCAGCAGGTCAAGAGTGTGTCCTCTATTATGTGTGGCCTCTGTTACATGCTGAGTCAGCCCAAAGTTGCCCAGAGTGTTACTCAGGTCTTTAGTCCCTTTGTCCTGAGGGTTGTCCACATGGATGTTAAAATCCCCAACAATAATTACACAGTCGAAATCAACACAGATCACAGACAGCAGTTCACTGAGGTCATTAAAAAAGTCTGTGCAGTATTTGGGAGGCCTGTAAACATTAAGAAACACAACTTTGGATGGGGCCTTCAGCTGTAAAGCCACATATTCAAAAGACTGAAAACTTCCAGGAGATAGCTGCTTACATTGAAATGATTCATTAATAAGACAGCAACCCCCCCTCCTCTCCTGCTCACCCTGACTTCACTGATAAAACTGTAGTTAGGAGGGGTCGTCTCGATGAGAACAGCTCCACTGTTACTTTGGTCCAACCAAGTTTCAGTTAAAAACATAAAATCAAGGCTGTGCTCAGTGATTAAATCATTAATTAAAGATGTTTTCCCAGCTAAAGATCTAACGTTTAATAAAGCCAACTTAAGTGTTTTAGAGGTATTACTTGTCCCCTCGTGTTTGGGAGCAGTCTGTGGCACACAAGGTATGTTTACTATGTTCAAAGATCTTTTAGAGTGCAGCTCTCTGTGTTTTGACCAGGCCACATGTCTCCTGTCACCTAAAAGTACAGAGATTTTAAAACCTTCTAGTAAACAGGGTCCCAGCTTCTCCTGGGAAAAGTCACCACTGCCATAATCCTCACAGCCCGGACCCTCCACACATCACACATCAGACTGCGGAGACAGAGCATGAAGGTGGTAAGGAGGAACTAAGGGGGGCGAGGCTGAGCAATGTGACTTCGATTGCTGTTGAGGGTGGGGCTCGATGGCGAACCTTTGGCTGCTCTGGTGGGGGGTTTATGGGGGACAAAAAGGGATTGGGCTGGGGGGTAGATCTGAGCCCAGCATTGACCCGCTCCATCATCTCCTCAGTGAATTTCAGGTGTGGGGAGGAGGGAGAAAGGGAGGGGGAGGAGGGTGATGGCCTGTCAGGGGTTTGGGGGACTGGGGAAGATCGTGGTCTCTTGTCCTGGTCGTTGGTGTTGTTGAGAGAGTTGGAGGCAAATAGGGACCCCTCTTCTTGCCTCAGATGTCTCTCCTTTCTGAGGCTCTTCCCGGGTGGGGGCAGATGGAGCTCCTCCTCAAGGTTTCTGCTGGGCTTTGTCTGTTCTTGGAGTACTGTTTGTTCCTCTTTATGAGATAGCTCCTCATTTATCTCAGCCTTGGCACCAAGCACAGATGGATGACGTATGGAATAAAACAAGTTGGAGGTGAACAGTTTCACCCCTGACTTGTTAAAATTAAATCCATTTGCTTTGAACAGATGCCTGCCTTCCCAAAAAATATTAAAGTTGTCGATAAAGTGCACTGAGTGGTCAGCACATGCTGATATGAGCCATTTATTCAGCGTAAACAACCTGCTGAATCTCTCGTCTCCTCCTCTGACCGGCGGTACAGGCCCACTGATGAATACAGCTGCATTCAGAGAGTTTACAGTATTTAATAATCCAGTAAAGTCCCGTTTCAGAACCTCCGACTGTTGTTTGGACACATCGTTTGACCCTGTATGCAGAACAATGTTTGTCACAGTTGGATATTCATCTGCAATTTGAAGAATTCTCTCCTTCAGGTTGTTGACCATATCCTTAGGAAAGCAGAGGACTTTAGTGTTCTTACTGCACATCCTTTGTACATCCTTTACGGCAGAGTCACCCACAATCAGAGTTTCAGGCCTAGCCTTTAGCTTTCCCTGTGGTCTTTTACTTTTCAACAGATTTTCAGACCTTACTTCGCTGCTTTTAGTAGGGGTGCAACGATACACAAAATTCACGGTTCGGTTCGGTTCGATACTTTGGTGTCACGGTTCGATATTTTTTCGATACAAAAAAAATGTTCATGCCTTTTTAATTTGTCATTTATTAAAATTATAAATATATATTTTAACTCAAAAGTACAGTTTTTAAATTTAACCCTAACCCTTGTACGTGTTTTTTATTTTGACAGCGAATGTGCACCACTTATGTGCACCCCTGGTTATTTAGCACAGCTTAACTTTCTGTCTCGCTAGCTTGCCCTGCGCTCTTCCTTCTGACGATGCTGTCTGTGTTGAGCGCTCAGTGGATCTGTGCTGGACAGTGCAGCCTAGGCGGAGTAGTTGAACGCAGATTCACTGAGCGCTCAACACAGACAGCATCGTCAGAAGGAAAGTTGATAAAATAAATTACAAATTTTGTATTGTTCTTTTTTTTTCTCCCCTTTTGTTTTCTTTCTTTCTCTCCCCCTCTTTCTTTCATTCTTTCCCCCTGTCCTATCCCACAGTCATGTCTGTCCCGTTTGCAACTGAAAATAAAATAAATTCATAATTATAATAAAGGTCAATCAAATGGACCAATATGATGATCCACTTGGTAAAATAAATCCGCTTGGCATCTTTCTTGGCCTCAAGACAACAATTCTGATGGCTATAGATCCAAACGGGACAAAAAAAAAAAAAAAAAAAAAAAAAAAAATTTAAAAAAAATTTAAAAATTGTATTGTTCGATACATATGCGTACCGAACCGAAAGCACTGTATCGAACGGTTCAATATCGATACGAATATCGTTGCACCCCTAGCTTTTAGATGGATGGTTGTCCGATATAAATCCAGGGTCCTTTGATAGTGGAGCAAATCTGTTGTGCAGTTTCACATTCAGTTGTTTTGGAGGTTTGTTGTTAACCTTCCTATTCACAGTTGTCCAGTCCTGTTTCCTCTCGTATACAGGGGTAGAAGAGCTTCTCTGTCTCGTAGGAAGTGAAGGCCAGTCGGTTTCAGAGATTTCAGCTCGCTGTGCCCTGCCCGTGATACGTCCTCCCCCTTCCAGGAGACATGATTTATGTCTTGGTTTTGCACCAAGACAGTCCAAGGGGGGATTATCGCTTGAGGATTTATTATAATGCACAGAGTCTACTTTCTTGGTCATGTTATCTGTGCTCCTTAGCTGTGTACTAGCTTGCTCATCTCCATTGTTTTGAATCAAAGGCAAGGTTGTTTCATTTCCACACAGTCCATTTACCTCCACGTTTACTTCTAAGTGATGAATTTTTGTCTCCAGTACTGCAATCTTCTGCAGGAGGCTGTGGTAGTCATCTGTGGAGAGGGAAGGCATCTTGTTGCTAGTTAGCCTAGCAGTTAGCACCTTTCTAGGCTATTGAGGCTGTTCGGTGCCCAGACGCTGTAATCAGGCTTCAGCTGTGTCTAGGCCACAGACACACGGAGCGCTGAGGATAAGGTAACTATAAAAATGTTGCTGTTTCTGTTAAGCTCATTGGTCTTTTGCACACATCTCTGTTGCACACGTAAATATTCTGTCTTCTTTTTTGTCTTCATTTATTTATTTGTTCTATTTGTATTTATCTGACATATTTCTATTGTATATATTAATCAGCATCTGTGGGTGGACAGCAAAGAAAGAATTTCATTGCACAGAGAAATGCTTTTTTCCACTTCGGACACATGACAATAAACACTTTGAATCTTGAAATTACAGAGGGGAGAATAATTATCTGCTCAGTTACAAACAGGGAAGTCTTTTATTTTATGCTGTTTCATTTTAATGGAGACAGAATATCAACAAAATCATGCAGGTGTGTATGAAGTGTGTTCATGTGCCTGAGTGAGGTAAGTATTAGATGCCTACAGCCCAGCCAGAGGCAGCACGGTGGTGCAGTGGGCAGCTCTGTTGCCTCACAGCAGGGTTTGAATCTCCCACCTGGCCTTCCTGTGTGGATGTTCTCTCTGGGTTCTCTGTGTTTGGAGGCTTCCTCCCACTGTCCACAGACATGCAGTTAGTGGGTTGGGTCACTGTGAGTGTTACCCTGTGATAGGCTGGTGACTCTGGCTACTCCCCCGTAACTGTGAGCTGGATAAGCAGAAGAAGATGGATGGATCTCCCACAGAGTCCAACCAAGTACAGACACTGAGAGGCTGCTGAAGAACATCATCTCCTCCTCCATCCCAGACACCACAGATCCGCTGCAGTTCACCTACAGATCCAACAGATCCACAGAGGATGCCATCACCCACGTCCTACACACCACTCTCAGCCACGTGGACAAGAAACAGGGTAACTATGTGCGAATGCTGTTTGTTGATTACAGTTCAGCGTTTAACACAATAGTGCCCTGCAGACTGTTCACAAAGCTGAGGGATCTGGGACTTAACAGCCGTCTGTGTGCATGGGTGTTGGACTTCCTCACTGGCAGAACTCAGGTGGTGAGGGTGGGCAGGTGCTTCTCCAACAGCATCACCATCAACACAGGAGCACCTCAGGGATGTGTCCTCTCGCCACTGCTCTACTCCCTCTACACTTCAGACTGTGTGGCCACCCATGGCTCCAACACCATTGTGAAGTTTGCTGACGACACAGTGGTGTTGGGTGCCATCTCCAACAACGATGAGGTGGCCTACATGGATGAAGTGAAGAATCTGGCATCGTGGTGCCAGGACAACCACCTCCAGCTGAACGTCAGCAAGACCAAGGAGCTGGTGGTGGACTTCAGAAGGGGTCAGCACAGAGACTACAAGCCCATTATCATCAATGGAGCTCCAGTGGAGAGGGTGCAGTCCTTCAAGTATCTTGGTGTCCACATCTCCTCAGACCTGACATGGGCTGCCCACATTCAGGTCCAGACCAAAAAGGCTAGGCAGTGCCTGTATCACCTACGACAACTGAGGAAGTTCAGGGTCTCTCCAAAGATCCTCAGGATCTTCTATACAGGCGCTATGGAGAGCATCCTCACACAGAACATGACATCGTGGTTTGGGAACAGCTGTGTGAAGGACCAAAAAGCTCTCCAGAGAGTGATCCGTACAGCAGAACGCTGCTGCAGGATTGCTCTCCCCCCGCTTCAGGACACCTACACCAGGAGATGCCGGACTAGAGCAGCGCAGATACTGAAGGACCCGTCCCATCCTGGCAACAAACTGTTCCAACTTCTGCAATCTGGTAGAAGGTTCCGCATCTTCCGGGCAAGGACAGAGAGACTCAAGAGGAGCTTCTATCCCCAAGCCATCCGTGCCCTAAACACACACACCCGCCCTCTCACATCATCTATAATTGACTGAGACAGGACTCTCTTCCAGACACTAAACCAAGGCACAATGTACATTTCAATTCCTTTAATTTTAAATATGTTTATATTGTCTATCCTGTAAAATAGTCAGATGTCTATTCATATTAATGTACAGAATTCACCTGCTTGCTGCTACTACTGCACATTCACCCAGTGTATATACTATATGTAGATATATATATAATGTTCTTCCTCTACACCCCCCCCCCCCCCCCAAATTTTTGCACATGTCGAGGAGCGTGTCAGGCTACATTTCACTGTGTGTTATACTTGTATAACTATGCATGTGACAAATAAAGAACCTTGAACCTTGAACACTCCTGATCTCAGCTCATGTGTGGATGAAGCACATCTGTCCACAGAAACACTTTCTTCTACTCCAACCTCTCCACCACCTCAGGCAACACCAGAGAGCTAAACCATGCCCCCTCACCCGATCACTGCTCTGCTAACATCTTACAATAACACACTTATTTTCTCAGGCTGTGAAACTCGTTGCACATCATGTCCTGCCTGGATTTTGCACTCAGCCCACTCATAATCATCCATGTTTCATATTTTCTAATTATATCCTATATCTATGGGCAAATACTTTTCCTACATAGACATGTGTATATATCATAGAGGAAGAGAAATGTTGAAGTGACCCACAGAGCAGCGTCCCCACAGTCAGGCAGTGAGGGGGGACCATCATGCTCTGGGCTGTCTCTCTGTTTAGGGTGCAGGACGACGTCACTGCACTGAGAGGTCAGTGTACCATGTAGTGTGAGACCTGAGACGACTGAACTATGATGTTATTTTTCTGGGTTTAGTTTCGTATTCTGTCATTAACATGAAGCTATCTAAATAAATAAAAACAATTAAATTAAATAAATAATAAATGAAATAAAATATCTTCCAAACAGCTGTGTCTCATCAGACCTCAGATTCTTAAAGGAGAAGCTGCTGCACACAAACAGCTACTGTGTGTGTGTCACTGTATTCATCATGATCTCAGACCAGCCGTCTGATGCAGGCTTGACTCTAACTATGAAGGTGGAATGTATATTGCCATGGCAACCCTAGCCTGGTCTGGAACAGGTGAGTGATCAGCAGGTACGATCAGCCTGCTTACTGACCAATCAGCTCTCATGAGGGTGTGTCAGAGCTGTGTGGAGAGCAGCAGTTTCAGGCTGTATCCCAATCCAGGGTCTGCAGCCTTAAAGGCCACATTTTAAGGCCGATTAGGTCACACCGACGCGACGAAGGCTGTCCCAATTCAAAGGCTGCTCGAAATGCGGCCCTCAAATGCGTCCTTCATTTCCCTGAATTTTAAGAATGTGGCGGTGTACACTTCGTGGCCCAACATATCCCAGAATGCACAGCGCGGTGGTGGGTGTGGATAATTTTGCCGGAAAAAAAACGCAGATGAGGGGTGCCCGAAGAGTAAACTTTAAGTAAGTACGGAGATTTGGCGGAAAAAAAAGTGAATGGTAGCAAAGAATTTAACAAAGTTTCTTTAAACTTCAGTATTGCCAAATAAACTAACCAACTGTCATATAACTAACAACATCTGTCCTATCATCTCTAACACCCTGGAGGACAACGAGGAGAGTTTAGACGCTCTCCAAGAATACATCGACCGGTGCTTCGAAGATTTAGTAATGAAGAAGGCCCAGAGCGTGTCTTCCCCGGCCAAAGCTGAGACGCCGTCATCCATCCATCCATCCATTCGCTTCCGCTTATCCTGTTCAGGGTCGCGGGGGGCGCTGGAGCCTATCCCAGCTGTCATAGGGCGAGAGGCAGGGCACACCCTGGACAGATCGCCAGTCTGTCGCAGGGCCAACACACAGGGACAGACAACCATTTGCACTCACATTCATTCACACGCTGTCATCTAAAAGATACTTTAAATCTCTAAAAGAATCCCTGGAGTTCAGCCAGCGGCAGGTGGAAACACTTGCTGCGGAAAACGCCACGCTACGGGACTCGGTCAAATCTCTAACCGAAAATTTGACCCAATTAAACATAGAAAATAAAAAAATAAAAGAGACCGTTATGGATTTACAAGCCCGTAGCATGAGAGATAATCTGGTGTTTTCTGGTATTCCAGAGTCTGCTGGAGAGGACCCGGAAACGACCGTGAGAAGCTTCATTAAAATCCACCTGAAGCTGCCGGAGGACACGGTGAAAAACATAGGGTTCGAAAGAGTGCATCGCATAGGGGCTCCGAAGACAGGAAGCGGGAGACCACGTCCTATTGTAGCCAAATTCGGCCACTTCAAGCAGAAGGAGCAGGTGAAGAGTCGCGGCAGAGAGCTGAAAGGAACGGATTTCAGCGTGAACGACCAGTTCCCCAGAGAGATCCTGGAACGACGCAGGGTCCTCTTCCCAGTCCGACGTAGTTTTATCCAGAAAGGCTCCCGGGCTGTCATCGCCGTGGACCGGCTCTACGTGGACGGACAGCTCTACCGCGACCCTGGCATCACTCCATGGCTGTATTGACCACACACCAGATAAGAATCCGCTACACTATCCTCTTCACTCACACTCTCTTGTATTAACTTTTGCTTAACTATGTAATTTCAGTTTGCTAATTTAGTATAACGTCGCCGTCACTCTCCGCCAACGCTTTAATTGGAATGTTTCCGTTCTTATTTCTTTTTCCCTCTCTCTCTCTTGTCGCGCACCTTGCTCTTTGGTTTATTTGCTTCTCTTTTCTATCACTATGTCGATCACCTGTTTCCCTATCCATCCACAAGACACTGTCTATTCCTACATGCTTACTCTGCACGATCACGCACACACATGCGTTTAAAGGCAACACATTTACAACAGCCACACAGCGCACACAGATATAGGACACACGCACACATTTGCTCATATTAGTTATTATGCACACACATAGTCAGACCTATGGAGCTTCTCGCCGCGCATTTTCTTCTTTATTACAAGAAATCCACATGCCTGTCACAGGTTTGAACAAACTTAAAACACCTGAGTTTCCCAATGTGTTCTCAGCCTGTTATAATTCTAGACAAAGGGGAGTAGCAATTCTAATACATAAAAATATTAATTTCACAGTACTCGATACAGTTATAGATCCAGAGGGCAGATTCTTAATCATTAAACTATCTATACTTGATAAAAAGCTATGTATTGCAAGTGTATATGGTCCAAATGTTGATGATCCCTCATTCTTTCACGGTTTTTTCAGTGCACTCTCTGAACACTTAGATGGCACACTTGTTCTTGGAGGCGACCTCAACCTTGGACTAAATGAAGACATGGATAGGCTCAATACAGCGGGAGCTCAGCGTAATTGGCAGTCCATAAATATAATCAAACAGTATATGAACGACTTTGGTCTTTGCGATGCATGGCGCTCCCTTCACCCCACCAGTAAGGCATATACTTTTTTCTCACATGTCCATCACTCCTACTCTCGTCTGGATTATTTTCTGGTCAGCAGCTCACTGCTGAACGACATTTCAGACACTGAGATTCACCCTATAGCTGTCAGCGATCATGCTCCTGTATCTTTAACACTAATACAGATGACTAATACTACACCAAGAAAAAACTGGAGATTTAATACATCACTGCTCAAAGACGAAGAGTTTATCAAATACTTTAAAAAAGAATGGACTCTATATTTAGGCTTTAATGACATTCCTGGAACATCAGCATCTGTCCTCTGGGAAGCAGGGAAAGCCGTGATGAGAGGTAAAATAATCTCTTTCTCATCACATAAGAAGAAAGAAGAAAACAAAAAATTCAGGAACTAGAGAAAAACATCAAATCCTTAGAAAAAGCCTATGTGTCACACCAAGATCAAGAAATATTAAACAAAATACGCAAGACAAAACTAGAATTAAATGAAATTATTAATAAAAAGACTAAATTCTTAGTACAAATACTTTGCCTGCAAAATTATGAACACGGTAACAAATCTGGACAATTTCTTGCTAACCAGTTAAAAATCAATAAAGAAAAAACAACTACATGTGCTGTTAAAGATTTATCTGGGAATAAAATATATGATCCTAAAAAAATAAACAAAATTTTTAGGGATTTCTATGAAACTTTATATACACCACAAATAAACCCATCTAAAAACGAAATTGATCCAATTTCTCGACAACATAACTCTCCCAAAATTATTAGACACCCAAGCAGTGAAGATAAACAAACTGCACTCACGGTAGAGTCGGTGGTTGTTCAGAGCGCACAGTTCATCAATCTTATTCTGTAACGAGTTCACGTTGCCCATGATCACTGTCAGGATTGATGGTTTGAATCGCGTCCGGTGATCCGCTTTCCTCGCTCCAGCCTTGCAGCCTCTGTAGCTCCTCGTTAGCTGGGCCGGGATATTGTGTCTGATGCCGGTCTGTGCCTTCGTGTTAAGTGCCAGCAGCTCCGCTCTTGAGTAGATGAAGGAGCTGGTTCCAGAAGTTTTAAAAAGTGCGTTATCCATGCTATATCTAAGAGGCAGAAAACAAAGTAACTAAAGGAAGGTGAAAAAAAGTTTGAAAGACTAGTCTAAAGCAGTTGAAAGTTAAGAAACAAGTACAGTGCTGCAGAGCTACTTGGAAAGGCTGCCGTCACTCCAGCGCCATCTTTATCTCTATGCTGGCCGTCAGATTGGGGTCTGGGATGCGGGGATGATCCACTTGGTAAAATAAATCCGCTTGGCATCTTTCTTGGCTTTAAGACAACAATTCTGATGGCTAAAGATCCAAACGGGACACACACAAAAAACAAAAAATCTAAAACTTTAAATTGTCCGCAGCCTGCTGTTGTTACCACTGTCCTGTTTGAAATGGAATGAGAGAAGCTGGTTATTTTGACATATGTGCATGTGCCGATATTAAACCCAGGAGCAACATTTAGGTAAAAGTGTAAGAACAAATGATCCGTCAATAAAGGATAATGTTGGATCAGTGTTTCAATATTTATTTATTTCGATATGGCAGCCTGGCTTCTGTCAGTCTGCCCCAGGGCAGCTGTGGCTACAACTGTAGCTGCCTCCACCAGTGTGTGAATGTGAGAGTGAATGAATAGTGGCATTGTAAAGCGCTTTGGGTGCCTTGAAAAGTGCTATATAAATCCACTCCATTATTATTATTATTCTTTTTTTTATTATATCTTTTATTAGATGTTCATGTGGTTTGGTTATTTGCCTTTTGGTTGAAAGTACACTGAGAAAGGACGTTTTTCCATTAGTGATCTTAATAATATTTTTTTCAAATTAATGTCATTTTTTCATCTAATTGAATACAATCTATTTGTGTATGATTGTCAGTCCAAAGAGGGAGAGAGGAAAGAGGGAACGTGAGGAGAAAGTACAAGGTCAGGAAGAACCAGGTAAGCAAACAGACAGGGAGCAGTGACAGGCAGAAACTGTTAAACTGCTTGAGAGAGTTGACCACCAAAAGTATTTACCAACTTCAAGGTGAGGCGACACAGGTTAAAATGAAAGGAATAAATCTGCAGAGCCATAGTAGTATCTGCAGTAGAGATGTTTTCATACATTGGATCATATACAAAGTTTTTATAAAAAATAATTTTTTATCAATAACTTGTACATTTCAAGGACTCTATTTTTGGAGTCTTTTTTCATGTATCTGTATTGTATTATACATACAGATTAAAAGTGAATCTCTGTCCAAAAAATGCACCCAGTTTACTTCTTACTCACTATGAGCACCATTCATCATTTTCCCCCAGTAAAGTAATTAAGGTCAGGATATGTATTTTTATTTATTCCAATCCATTCTTCGTTTGCAGCATTTAAATAACCTTTATCAGATTTGATGGTTTTGTTACTGTCATGGTCCTGGGTCGGTGACCCAGCGCTTTTAGTTTATTATCATTTTCCAGTTTATTATGATGATGATTATTATTGTTTGAGTTCTACGTCTTATATTCGGTCTGCCTCTGAGTCTGCGTCTCTGTCTATGGTGTCCCCCCGTCTGTTTGTGAGTCTGTTTAGTTCTGTGTCTTGTTTGGTTCCCCGTGTCTGAGTTTCCTGTTTTATTGTGAAGGTCTCTGTCTGATGTGAGTGTGTTCAGTTTACGTTTCCCCTGTCCCGTCAGCTCTGATTCCTCCCAGCTGTGTTGCCCTCCTGTCTCTCATCCCCTGATTACTGGTGTGTGTATTTAAGCCCTGTGTGTTCTCCTGCCTGTTGCCGGTTTGCCTGCGTTACTCCGTCCCCCGTCCGTCCGTGTCCCGTCCGTGTCCCGTCCGTGTCCCGTCCGTGTCCCGTCCGTGTCCCTCGTCCGTGTCCCTCGTCCGTGTCCCGTCCCTCGTCCGTGTCTCTCTGCCTCTCACCCCATTCTGGTACCGTCTCAGGTTTGTCATTTAGCTTTCCCAGTTTAGGTCTTTAGTTTTGTCTTCCCTCTTGCCTGTTTTGCCATCTCACCACGGTGTAAATAAAACATCACCAGCATTATCATCTACTGCCTGCGTTTTGGGTCCTTTCTCCCTTCAATACCACACGGCTCACCTCGGCAGCCGTGACAGTTACAGACTTTAAAAAAAGTGTTTTTCTTTTCTTTCACAAATGTGGGATTAAATTCTGTACAAAACAGTGATGTCATGTTTTGTGACGAGGACCCAGACACAGAGAGACTTGATGAATTTAAGAATCTAATATTAATAAAGAAATTTGCAGACTTGCACGTAGATGGTAAAATTATGATGACTGATAACGGAGACGGAGACAGCAGACGACGAGGACAGGGAGGAACAGGGGTTTAAATGCACCGAGGAGACAGTCAGAGAGAACTCGGGACAACATTTAAGGATGCAGGGACTGACAGAGACAGGGAAGAAGTCTCATTGTGACGAGTAAAGTTTATCTTGCCTGGCTGAGCAGCTCTGGGTGCTCAGCACCCCCAAAGCTCTGATCCTAGAATCGCCCCTGGTTAAAAGTACTAAAGTTAGAGTTCAGAGTTGAATATTAGATTATATAAAGCTTATTCAAAGTTTGAGTAGCAGAAATGTCAGCATGTAGCACAGAGCTACAGTTAAGAGTCTGAGTGAGTCTCACAGGTCTGAATGTGCCTTAAAAGCTCTTTATAATAATTAGACGTTACATTGGGGACGGCTGTAGCTCAGTACAGCGGGTCATCTACTGATGGGAAGGTTGGTGGTTCAATCCCTGGCTCCCCCTACTCTGCATGCCAAATATTCTTGGGCAAGATATTAACACCAAGTTTTCTCTGGTGCACCCATCGCAGTATGAATGTGTGTGAATGGTAGTTAGTAAGCACTTAAAGCATAGAAACAGTGCTTGTGTGAATGTGGCACGCTTTGAGTGCTCAAGGAGAGTAGCAAGGCGATACATGAGAATCAGTCCGATTATAATTGATTATTTTAACTTGTTTGATCTGCTGCTCACAACAATCAAGCACAAGCAGACATTTTGAATTTTCATAGTTTTGCAGCTTTTCTTGCCGATACAAACCTCACTTATTCATACTACACAAAGTAATTCAGCAATAAACTTTTAGAGACAGAAAACCTTATTTTTTCACTTTATGCTATAGAAACTTTAGGTTTTTTAAGACTAAAGATGAGCTTTGAGAACTTCTCTGTCATTTTATTTCTGACAGGTTAAAGAGTCGTGCTGACAGATTTCTGTCATTGTAACTTTTTCTTCATCATGTAGAAAAACAGTTAAATATGTGACTCCTTCACAGTGACAGGAAGTTCCACTGGTCCGGCCCATTAAGGTCAAAGACGGCTGTCTGTGGCCCCCCATGTAAAGTCAGTGTGACGCCCCTGGTGTGAATCATGAACTTCAGGAACTGTTAGCGCTCTAGTATATAAGTATATAGCATAGCAAGCATGTCTAGTCACTGACAACACTACTAGCTGTTCCTTCATTAGCAGTTAGCATTAGCCATGCTAGCTTCCTGTTTCTGTGTTCATGTGCAACACGCTGCTTGTTCTGAGTTGAGGAGAATAAGAAGACATTTAACATTCGATGTAGCCTCATTGTTGAGTATTAAGCACAGATTAAATAAAGACGTCTAGACTGAAGAATATCTGAGCAGATGGTGCAAACAGCAAACAGCTGCTGCTTAAGACGCTGCAGTCCACAGGTTGGAGGAACAGACAGTGACACACAGACAGGTCGGCTGCAGTAACACTTTAATACAGGACAGCATCAACAGTAAGTCCATCATCCTCCCCATCTCCAGCTGCCTCCCTCCTCCCGCTCCACCACAACCACCCACACATGCAGGACCTTGGAGTAGGGGTATGTCACCAGGGTGCAGAGGAGGCTACCCCCCCCCCCCCCCCCCTCTGTCCCCTTCTGGCTGCCTCTGCCTCAATTTTATCCCACAACTTAGACATTCACATTACTCACACTCTCATTACACATACATATAGGATCTTGGGGGTGGGCACGATACACGGAGTCCAAATTGCCATCAGGGTGTACACCTCACCCCTGGCGTCGTTGCTCACCTCTCAATTTTAAATACACGTAGACATTGAGGGCTAGCAGGAGGGACTATGCGCTTACCTGCTGCTCTCTGGCAGGTAGCTCCATGCCCTCCTGGGTTTTAAATGCACCTTAGAACACACATGCATCAACACTACAATGAGCGGGTGGAGGGAGGTTTGGAGTCTTCTCTCACCCCCGTTCTCTGCGACCTGCTGGAGCGGGGGGGCTAGGAGGAGTTGGCCGTCCGACTGCGGTCTGGGGTGTGGGGCCTCCCTGCTGCTGCGGAGTCGGGGCGGTCTGCCTCTCCCCACCGCAGGGAAAAGGGTAACACCACCTGGGTCTGGGTGCAGTTCCCCCCTCCAGGGGCAAGGGTACCTAGACCCGGTTTGTAGAGTACGCTTGGGGAGTGTGATCGTGTGTACAGCGTCTCTTTATGTCTGTCTCCACGTCGGTTGAGTGTGGAGTAAGTGTATATGAGAGCATGAGGGGGGGAATGGATGTTTGTGTCTGTGTGTGCCTGTATGTCTGTGTCTATATGTCAGGTTGGGTATCAGACGCCACCTCTCTGGGGACATCTCAGGCCCTCCAAGGTTTGGAGGCCTATCTCCCCCCCCCCACCACTTCCCCTGCCGGTGGCGGACTCCCTCAGGTGTCGGTGCATTGGTGGTTCTTTGTATCTGGGGGTGGGCGTCCGGGTACACGCCGGCTCACTCCTTGGCGGCCGCTTATTGGGCCTCTCGGCCTGGGGCTCGGTCACTCAGGCACAGCTGGCTGCCGGCGGAGCTCACGGGCGCGTCACTGCAACTCCCCCTGGCTTCTGCTCCGCGGCTGCTGAGTGAGCCCTCATCTGGGACTCTCCTCAGCTCTTTCTGGGACAGTGGCGCGGCTGCCCCTCTGTTGGTCTTCCTTGGTCTCTTGTGTTCTGGGGGCCTCTGGATGTCTGGAGTTTTGATCTCCTCCATACCTGCTTCATGCCCTGGAGGACGGGGCTGTGGCTCCCCACACTCCCTAGCAGATCGTTACATGGAGAAACCTTTGGAATGCAAGCATGCTGATCCACACAGGTATGCACACAGGTGTACACACGGGTATTCACAGACGCGGACTACAGCTTTCTTGGCTGTTGCCTCAAAGCACACTGTGCGCTGTCTTGCGTGCTGCTCAATATCGTTTATTATTTAGTATCTACTGATATCTACTGCTAGCTAGTTTATTGTGATGGTGCTTTTTTTTCTTATTATGTTGCTCTTTGCTGTTTGTTTTCTCCTCTGTTTTTTTTTCTCCATACAGGTGACCCAGGTGTTTTGTTTTTTCTGTTTGTTTGTTTTTTTCTCTCTTCCCCCCCTTCTCACCGTCTCTTCTCCCCTCTGGTTTTCTTTCTCTCCCTCTCTTTCTTTCATTCTCTCTCCCTGTCCTATCCCCCAGTCATGTCTGTCCCGTTTGCAACCGAAAATAAAATAAATTCATAATTATAATAAAGGTCAATCAAATGGACCAATATGGCAAGGCCATGATGATCCACTTGGTAAAATAAATCCGCTTGGCATCTTTCTTGGCCTTAAGACAGCAATTCTGATGGCTATAGATCCAAACGGGACACAAAAAAAAAAAACAGTAAGTACATCACATGGTCACAGAGTTATCACAGTACAGTCACAGGAACACGGCTACAACATGACAGCAGCTGAGCCAGGCTCCCTGCATCATCCAGAGAAATAAAAGCAAACTAAAGTGAGGCTGGAACCGACAGCACTGATGCTTTTCTCTGTCACATGTCAGTCTCTTTGGATTTCCCACTGCTGAGTTTAAAGACGTATGAAATGAGCCTCCACCCTCTGCTGCTCCCTGAGCTCAGCTCACGTCTGTCATGAGGCCAGTGCAGCAGCTGACTGCATGTTTGAGGCTGAAGGTGTTTTTCCTGTTAGTGATATTCAGTCACATTCCTGCTCTGTGTGTGCGCGTCTCTGTAACAGTGACATTCGTGTCCCTGCAGTGCTGATAAATCAGGATGTTTAAGGAGCTGAAGTCAGCAGAAACAGACGAAGCAGCTCAGTCTCACTGTTACATTCACTTTGTCACAATATTCAACTTTAAGGACACTTTCAGCAGACCTGAGGGAAATCCCAGAGATAACACTGTGTCAGGCTGCACACGAGCCGAAGGCAGCTTTTAAAAAGGCTTTTCTACATTAAAGAACGGACGATGACTTACACAGAGGGACATCATCATTAGACCTGCTCAGTGTGCAGGTTTGCTCACAAACAAGTCGACGCTTTGAAACTTTCACCTGTTTTTTTCTGGAGTTTTCTTTCTCTCTCCATTAAAACCAAACTGCCGTAAAATTAGAGACAGTTTATTTGCTAATATGTGACAGGAGTCATGTTCCTGTCTGTAATAGTCAGACTTGGAGAAATGATAAAGAAAAATAATAACGAGAGAAAAACGAGGCTAAGAGCTTCCATTCATGCAGGGATTACCATGGCAACCGAGTCATCTTCTTCAGACCACACATGAGTGTGGTCTGAAGAAGCTACACGGACTGTAAGTATAAACACTTCAGTTTGAAAATAGATTTGGTTTGGTTTGTTTTGCGTGTGTCTGTGTGTGTGTGTGTGTGTGTGTGTGTGTTGCAGAGAGCACAGTTTAAATGACTTACTGAGAACAAACACAGTGTTTCTTGAAAGCAGCAAAGCTTCACAGCAGAGGATTTGTAAAGTTAAACGTGTTAAAAGTGTTTAAGTCTGAGTGTTTCGTACGGCACTTGCTGTTTCACGGTGCATCACAGGATAATTGTCGTACAGTCACGATGCCACAGATAGAGACACAAAGCAAAGGAAACAAAGCTGCACTCGAGCTATGTTACAAAGAAATATCAGGCTCACTGCTGCTGAGTCAGGTTTCAAACTTGTCCTTAAACTTCATGTGTTCTCCGTGGTACAAGTACATACATAAAAATAAGGCTTCTGCTAAAAAGACTTAAGTTAGAGTTCAGTGTTAAATATTAGATTAAATTGAATTAATACAAAGTGTGTTTGCATTGCAGAAATGTGAGCATGTAGCACAGAGCTACAGCTCAGAGTCTGAGCCTCACAGGCTGAATGTGCACTTGAAGCCATTTATAATTATAATTACTGTATGTGGCCCCCATGTAAAGTGAGTGTGACACCCCTGCTCTAAATCATGGACTACAGGAACCATTAACACTCTAGCATACCGTCAGTATACAGCATAGCAAGCATGCCCAGTCACTGACTGTTATGGTAAGGATTTATCCAATAGTTAAGGCAGCACCCTCTGGCGGTTGGGCGAGGTATTGTATGTTGCAGCTTGGCAATAAACGGAGTCGCCACGTTAAGACAGAGCTGTCCCAGTGTCGTTTATGGCGTTGCTATTAAAGTCACGAGAGCTACCAAAACATGGTGTCAGAAGTGCTCGGGAGAGAAGAAGAACATAACGGAACACGGAAACTTCCTCACCGGAGAGAACTCGCCCTGCAAGGTTGCAATAACAGCCACAGTAAGAGCTAAGCTAACAAATTAGCAAGAAATGCTAACTAGCATCTCGCGACTAGCAACATGGCGGCCGCACCAGCAGCCTTTCAAGTATCACCGCCGTCGAAGTTTGATTTTTCAAAGCCGGAAGAGTGGCCGAAATGGATCCGACGCTTCGACAGGTTCAGGATAGCATCCGGACTCGAGCTACAATCGGACGAAAACCAGGTTAACACTCTGATATATACAATGGGTGACGAAGCGGAAGACGTGATCACCTCGTTGAACCTGACCGAAGAGGAGGCGAGTGAGTACCACACTCTCAAAGACAAACTCGAGGCACACTTTGTAGTCAGAAGAAATGTTATCTTTGAACGTGCAAAGTTCAACCAAAGGCAGCAAGAAGCAGGAGAGACTGCAGACGGGTTTATTACATCCCTATATGCCTTGGCTGAGCATTGTGGCTATGGGGCGCTGCACAGTGAAATGATAAGAGACAGACTCGTTGTCGGAATAAGAGACAAGAGACTCTCGGAGCAACTACAAATGGATGCGGAGCTCACATTAGAAAAAGCAGTGATACGGATTCGCCAAAGTGAGCTTGTTAAGAAACAACAGGATCTTCTTAAAAACAACTTCAAGCAGGAGAATCTTTGCAACGTGGACATCGTTAAAGCAAAAACGAAACACTTCAAACCACGAAAGACTGTACCACAAACCACGGAGAGGAATGTGAAAAGCCAATGCAACCGATGTGGAAAGACACCCTTTCACAGCAAACACCAGTGCCCAGCCAGAGAGGTACTCTGCAATCAGTGCAAAAAGAAAGGTCACTACGCAAGGGTATGTAGGTCTGGGGCAGTGGGAGAAATACGTGCAGCGGGCGGTAACAGAGAAGAAAGAGAAATAGCATTTCTGGGAACAGTAGCCTCAGATAGAACAGAGGATGCGTGGTTGACTAAAGTAAAAGTTAACAATGCAGACTGCTGGCTAAAAATTGATACAGGAGCGGACGTAACCGTCTTGCCTGAAAAAGAGTACAACACTCTAGCACAAAAACCGCAGCTGCAACCCACAGATCTGAAACTATATGGGGTGGGAATGTCTCCATTAACAGTTAGAGGGAAATTTACTGCTAACTTGAGCACTCCAAGCAAAGCTACAGTACAGCCTGTGTATGTAGTAGCGGACCTGACACAAGGATTACTAAGCTGCATAGCGAGCGTAGCACTCGGGTTAGTGGCTAGAATAGAAACTGTGTCACTCACTTCAGTAGAAACAGTGAAGCAGCAGTTTCCAACACTATTCAGTGGGTTAGGCCGGATGGCAGGGGAATACAAAATTGAGCTTAAAGCAGACGCCAAACCGTTTGCCCTGTCAACTCCAAGAAGAGTCCCGCTTCCCCTGTTACCCAAAGTCAAAAGAGAGCTTGCTCGTATGGAAGAGTTAGGTGTCATCTCCAGAGTAGAGCAGCCTACCGACTGGTGTGCAGGAATGGTTCCAGTACCTAAACCAAACAGAGAAGAAGTGCGCGTGTGCGTGGACTTGACCAAACTGAATAACTCAGTGAAAAGAGAAAGACACGTGTTGCCATCAGTTGAGCACACTCTAGGTCAACTAGAGGGCGTGAAAGTGTTCTCGAAACTTGACGCTAATTCAGGGTTTTGGCAAATACCTTTGTCCAAACAGTCAGCTCTTCTTACAACCTTCATCACGCCATTCGGAAGATTCTGTTTTAATAGACTTTGTTTTGGCATATCTTCGGCCCCCGAACACTTCCAAAAACGAATGTCTCAGCTTTTGGAGGGGCTGGAAGGAGTCGTCTGCCAGATGGATGACATTCTGGTTTATGCTGACACACAAACCCAGCACGACAAGAGACTGATCGCAGTCCTGGAACGGCTCACAAACGCAGGCTTGACATTGAAAAGCGAGAAATGTGAGTTTGCAAAGACATCAATCAAGTTCCTCGGACAGATCATCGATGCTGCAGGAGTCAAAGCAGACCCGGAAAAAGTGAAAGCAGTCGATTCCTTGGAATGGTTAATCATCTGGGCAAGTATCTTCCTCACTTGGCAGAGAAAACACAGCCGTTAAGAGAACTACTCAGTGCCAAAAACATGTGGTGTTGGAGTGAGGCTCAACAAACAGCGTTCGACAACATTAAGACGGAACTGAGCAAATCACCGAACTTGGCACTCTACAACCCCAAAGCACCAACGACAGTATCAGCAGATGCGTCCTCATATGGATTAGGAGCAGTCCTACTTCAGAGACAAGAGGATGAAACAACTAAACCAGTGGCCTTCACTTCAAGAGCATTAACCCCCACGGAACAGAGGTACGCTCAAATAGAGAAGGAAGCGTTAGCCATAACCTGGGCATGTGAGCGATTCTCGGATTTTCTTATAGGCATTGAGTTCCATGTTGAGACAGATCACAAGCCTTTATTACCACTTTTGGGCTCCAAGAACTTAGACGAACTGCCACCACGAGTACAAAGACTGAGAATGAGATTAATGCGGTACTCTTTCACCATCTCACATGTCCCAGGCAAACACATCGCAACTGCAGACGTGCTGTCCAGAGCACCAGAAAAAACTGTTTGTGACGAGACATTAAGAGACGAAATGAACCTGTATGCACATCAGGTGATTTCAGGTCTTCCTGCAACAGAGGAGAGACTACAACAAATAAGAGAGCAGCAAGACAAAGACGAAACACTAAAACAAATCAAACTCTACTGCAAGAATGGCTGGCCGGACAAACTTAAAATACCAGGTCCATGTTTCCCATACCACCAGCATGCAGGGGACCTGACTATTGAAAATGAACTTCTCCTAAAAGGTATGCGTATAGTTATTCCGGGCGCCCGGTGGCGCCAGTGTCCGGCAGCCTCGCCTCTGTCAGTGCGCCCCAGGGCAGCTGTGGCTACAATGTAGCTTGCCATCGCCAGTGTGTGAATGTGTGTGTGAATGGGTGAATGACTGAATGTAGTGTGAAGCGCTTTGGGGTCCTTAGGGACTAGAAAAGCGCTATACAAATGCAGGCCATTTACCATTTACCATTCCAAAAATATTACAAAAAGATCTTTTGACACGACTGCACACAGGTCACCAGGGCATTGTAAAGTCCAGGGAACGAGCCAAGCAGTCGGTATGGTGGCCAGGACTGAGCTCTCAACTACAACAGCTGGTAGCAGAATGTGAGATGTGTGCAAAGGTGAGACAGCAACCCAGAGAAACACTCATGCCACTGAGTTTCCTACACGGCCGTGGGAGTTAGTTGGTGCTGATCTTTTTGAGTGGAGTAACAGCCAGTATTTGGTTGCAGTGGACTATTTCTCACGATACATAGAAATAGCTAAGTTGTCCTCTACCACATCAGCAGCAGTGATTGACCACTTAAAGTCCATATTCGCACGCCACGGCATTCCAACCGAGTTAAGGTCGGATAATGGTCCACAATTCTCCTCAGAACACTTCCAAAAGTTTGCTTCAGAGTGGGGCTTTGCCCGCACCACTTCCAGCCCGAGATTCCCTCAGAGCAATGGTGAGGCTGAAAGAGCAGTGAGAACAGTAAAGAGCCTTCTAGAGAAAGAAGGAGACCCATATCTTGCTCTCATGGCATATCGCGCCACACCACTTGCCAATGGACATAGCCCTGCAGAGCTTCTGATGGGGAGGAAACTTCGTACCACAGTTCCCATACTTCCATCCTGCCTCAACCCAGGCTGGACAAACATCACTAAACTGAGAGAGAGAGAAGGGAAGGAGAGAGAAAAACAGTGGAAATGGTTCAACAACAGACACAGAGCACAAGACCTCACAGGATTACACCCAGGAGATCAAGTCTGGATCACAGACATGAAAACAAATGGAACTATATCAGGCAGAGCAGAGACGCCGCGTTCTTACCTTGTTGAGACCCCGAGAGGACTTCTACGTCGAAACAGGAGCCATCTCATCACACTAAAAGAAACCAAGACGGAACCGACAGAACAGCAAACCCCTGTCATACCAGAAGACAGCAGCAGCCCGGTTTCGAACCAGGCACAGCAGTGTCTTACACCACCGAATGACCGGATTACTGAAAAAAGATATCCCACCAGAGACAGAAACCCACCGAGATACCTTAAAGACTTTGAAGTAGGTAGTAGGTACTCTCGAGCACCTGAGTGACCAGCCAGGGGCAGAATAATCCCCTCACTCAGCGGAAGGATTGGGAAGTCTACCCCACCTTCATAGTTGGATAAGTTTACACAGTTAAATAAAATAATTGTTATAAAGTGGAAACAATAAATGTCTGTTACAGAATAAAAGTTAATGTAACAGCATTGAAATATTCAGCTACAAGTTAAGTTGCAGTGAATGTAGTGTTGAGATAAATGTGGATTAGCACAGGAAACATTATGGTTATAATGTACTCAGAAAGGGGGATGTTATGGTAAGGATTTATCCAATAGTTAAGGCAGCACCCTCTGGCGGTTGGGCGAGGTATTGTATGTTGCAGCTTGGCAATAAACGGAGTCGCCACGTTAAGACAGAGCTGTCCCAGTGTCGTTTATGGCGTTGCTATTAAAGTCACGAGAGCTACCAAAACACTGACGACACACGCTAGCTGTTCCTGCATTAATAGTTAACGTTAGCCATGCTAGCTTCCTGTTACTGACTGTGTTCATGTGCAACACGCTGATAGTTGCTGCAGTGATATTTGATGCTCCACAAACACTGATTTGATTGGCTAACATTGGTCTGTACTGTTAGTGGAGTAAATTCAGTCTGTTGGTGAACGTGTGCAGAGTCTTTTGACAACAGTGTCATTTAGTTTTGGTCACAGTGGATGAGAAACAGTTTCACTGTTTGCTAAAAGAGCTACACCGTTTGGTGGGGGCAGATCAAACGTGTGCTTGAAACTTACTGCACTTCTGATTGGATCTTATTCAGTGACAGAGGTGTTTAGTTATCGTCTTGTTTTCATCATAAAAGTCAGTGAAACTACTGTGAGTCCTGCCTGTGAGTACAAACATGCTAAACAAGTACCTCCCTTAAAACATGACCCATGAAAACTGTAGATTATAAGAGGAAAACTGCAGTGAATCAAGCACTGTGATTATCTTTAAAGACAAACCACAAAAACAAAACAGTTTCCACCCTTTACATGTAATCTCAGCATAATCACTTATCCTCACAGCCACAGTGAGTGCTTGTGTATTTAGCTGTACTGTAAGTGAAACATGTCACATCACACATTAAATGATAGATGTTATATGGGAAAAAACCCCAAAGCAAAATAAAAACCAAATGAATGAAAAAATCAAATAAGTTTCTGTTTAAACTCAGTTTCAGTTTCAGGTCAGAGGTCGGTGTTTACAGCATCATCAAGATTAAACAGAGAAACAGAAACATGAGAGAAGACCCAAAATCAAAAATACCAGAAGAGACGTAGGTGGAGCAAACCGCCTCTCGCCAGCATTCAGTGGTGGAGCTGCAGGTGAGAAACAGGAGACAGGTGTGAGACATGATCTACTTCCTGCTTTCTACAAAGTCTCATCAACAATATCTTCATAAAAGCAAACGTTCCTCTGTCACAGCAATGACCTGACGCCTGCTCTATGATCCATCCTGCCTGTAGCAGCTGCTGCTCTGGGCACATTTTCATGTCGCACTTTGGACCCCTCAGTACCATCTGAGCATCGTGTGAACATCACAGCATATGTGAGCATTGCTGCTGACCATCATATTTTGGTCATAGTGCACCATCTTCCAGCAGGACAGCACATCGTGAAACAGTGACTCAGTTCTTGGTCTATTGGAGAACTAATGAGATGGAACAAGAGATTCACATCGTGGATGTGCAGGAACTGTCATTTGAACATGGAGCAAAATGTCAGAGCAAGGTTTCCAGCACCATGTTGCATTTATGCCTCGAAGGATTAAGACAGTTCTGAAGGTAAAAGGGAGCCAACCCAGTGCTGACAAGGTGTACCTAACAGCATCAGCAGTGAGTGTAGATTGTTGAGAACTTCAAGAATTTTACTGTTAGCTTTATTAAACTAACTGTCCTATAACTCCTAGTACCTCGGCCTCATGTGTGCAGACATAATATCAAAGGGGCTCACAGGCTGGCCTTCATACCGCTTTAAATTCTCTTTAATATTTATTCCTTACTTGATCTAATTAAATAACCCAAGGGGCTGTAACTAATAGAACAATCAAAACAAAGTATCCTGCAGTTGATCCAGGTGACTAAGTCAGGGCACAAAAGCTAAGCAACCCTCTCACGCAGAGGCAAAACCCATGTTTAATCCAAGCTGTAAACCTGCTTTGTAATTCAGCTTTATTTATACAGCTCAAAGCACTTCATATTGTAAGCTAGACCCACCAATAATACAGAGAAACCCCAACGACCATATGACACCCCTATGTGCAAGCGTTTTGATGACAGTGGGAAAGAAAAACTCCCTTTTAACAGGAAGAAACCTCCATAAGCACCCTGCACCCTTCCCAGTTCCAGGTGTGAGGACAGCAAGGCTCTGGCACTAGTCCCCACCTGTGCAGCCTGAGAACCCTTTGAACCCGGGTTCGGTCTATCCACACTGAATTCCAGTCTGTAACTCCACCCTGGCCAGCATGGAGACTGCTCCTCCACCCTCATCCTCTGATGCTGGGCTCTTTCTGCCTGCTTTTACTCAGACTGGCTCCAACACTTTTGTTCAGCAAAGTCCAAATCAGGGCCTGTGAGCTGTGACCAGCCTCGCTCATCAGCCTCTGTATAAAGTACAGAAGCTGATGAGACTATATATATACTCTCAGTTGCCAAGGCTTCATTGTCAGTTGACACCTGACAAGGTTTGAATAAAGGTGTGCCTGAGGTTGGGCTGAATCACACGACTTCTTCCACTCATGCTCTCCTCACTATATTATTGGAGTGTCCTAAAAAAAGTACCCCTTATGAGGTCCTAGAGCCAAAAATTGACCACGCCATAAAAAGTGCTATAAAAAGATTATACATTAATATTTCATTCCACTTTAAATTAGCCAATATTTTAGACCTACTTCTCCTTGAAATATACATATGAAGTTTTAATTATATTTTCGTTGTTTTAACCCTTTAAATCCCAGTTGTATTACACGAGCACCCTGTTTTTTTTAGCCCCAAAAAACAAAAAAACTAAATATTTTTAAAAAAAAACATTTGAAGTAATATTTGATTGTTATTATAATTAGGCCTTTAGATGGTCCAAAGATTGGCACCAACATTCATTTTGACCTGCCATTATTTTTTTTGCAGGAGCACATTAAAAAAAATGCATCCACCTTTATGCCTAAGGACAATTCCCCAAAAAGTGCTATAAAAACTTTATATATTCATATTTTTTTCCACTTTAAATTGGTCAGTCTTTTAAAGCTACTTCTCCCTGAAATATTCATACAAAGTTTTAATTATATTTTCGTTGTCTTAACCCTTTAAATCCCAGTCGTATTACATGAGCGCCCTGTTTTTTAGCCCCCAAAAACATAAAAACTAAATATTTAAAAAAAAACCATTTGAAGTAATATTTGATTGTTATTATAATTAGGCCTTTAGATGGACCAAAGATTGGCACCAACATTCATTTCGATCCACTTTTATTTTTTTTTGCAGGAGCAGAAAATGGCCCCCAGGCAGTGCTGCTGCTCCCCGGGAGGAGTGCCTCTGCCGCGGGTGTGTCTCGCGCAGCCCCGGGGCATACTGGTTGGGTCTCCGTGTCTCCAGCACACACGTCCGATACCACGTGAAAACAAATATATAATTTTCTGTTGATTAAAAAAAATGCACCCTCTAAAGAACCTAAGGGCAGAAAATGGTCCCGAACGAGCAGCCAGCCAAGCTGCTGCTGCACGCCGGGAATGAGTCTGCCTCTCCCGGGTGTCTGTCTCAAGCAGCCCGCTGGAAAAGGTGTATGTTCGAGCAGGCGTCAAATGTGGAGCAAGGGCGCCACCCGGTGGCCAAATAAAAAAAATACAATTCTAAGGCCCCTAGTCCAAAATGAAACCGAAACTGAAGACATGACCAACACGTTAACGGTAATTAACGGTAATAATTCTGCAGTGAAAAATAGCGTTTATAATGGGTTTCAATGGGGCGTTTTATGGCTCTAGCGCCTCATGTGGATGGCGGTTTTTAGCTTAGCCACTTTAAGCTAATCTAATAAACTCAGACTGCAATTCTAAAGAAAAAAAAATGTTTGGAAGGTTTGACTATATTCTATTCAACACAGTGAAAATGGCCTAATATTAAAAAACGCTGTGTATGAAAAATGGTTGTGGGTCTTACAGAGGGTTAAAATGACACTAATGTTTCCACACTCTTCACTCTGTTGCATCTGTTAAGCCAGGTCGTGACTTTATTTTAGACTATTTCATTTAAATTCTATTCAATTCAAGTTTATTTATGCAGCGCCAAATCACAAACACAGTCGCCTCAAATAAGTAAGTAAGTAAAGTTTATCTATGAAGCGCTTTTCATAGACAGGCCGTCACAAAGCGCTGTACACAAAGATTAAAATAAGCAGAAAGTTAAGTCACAGAATAGACAATATAAAAAATTAAAAGTAAATAAAATGTAAAATTGTTGATCAACAGAAGGCTTTTTAAATGATACGGTTTTAAAGGTTTTTAAAGGATTCAACAGAGCCAACCAAACGTAGTTGTGGTGCTAAACTGTTCCACAGCCTTGGTGCCACAGACTGAAAGGCTCCGCCCCCTTTGGTCTTCAGTCGTGTTCGGGGAACCACCAACAGACTCTGTGAGTGGAGACAACGAACAGCAGTCTATTTTGTAAGAAGCTTGGATAAATAATCTGGGGCCATTTAGTGCTCTGTATGTTAGAACAAGAATTTTAAAACGAATTCTAAAATCTTTTGTGAGCCAATGTAAAGAACATAAAATAGGATTAATGTGAGCTCGCTTGCTAGAATGTGTTAGTAGCCTGGCTGCTGCATTTTGTATAGCTTGGGGGTGAGAAACAGATGATTTATCAAAGCTGGTAAACAGGGAATTACAGTAATCTAAACACGATGACACAAATGCAATTCAGCCGAGGAGTCCATGTCGCAGTTTAGAAATGTTTCTTAAATGAAAGAAACAGGAACGAGAAAGAGATTTTACATTGGAGTCCAGGCAAAGAGAATAATCAAATATTACTTCAAGATTTTAAATATTTGACTTAGGAGAGGAACCGAAAGGGGCAAGAACCTGATTGATTTTACAGTGTAGTTCAGGAGCTATGATCATAGTCTCTGTCTTATTCGTGTTTAATACAAGATAGTTGCTGGAAACCCAATCAGAAACCCGAGTTAAGCACTGGCCTAGGGTGGACAGCCTATCCAGTTGATGAGGCTTAAAGGACATATGCAGTTGAATGTCATCGGCATAGAAATGATAAGAAATGTCACTAAACGACTGAATAATGCAGCTAAAGGAAGCATTTGAAAAGAAAATAATAATGGACCCAAAACTGAACCCTGTGGAACTCCGCAGGTCAGGGTGGCAGTGTTAGAGGTAAACCTGTCAGTCCTAACAGAAAAGGTCCTGTCTGATAAGTAGGAGGAAAACCAGTCTAGGGTGGATCCAGAGATACCAGCCAGAACCTTCAGCCTGTTGAGTAGGATTTTATTGTCGATGGTATCGAAGGCTGTGCTAAGATCAAGCAAAGTAATCACAGAACAATTTCCTGCATCAGAAGCCATTAAAAAATCGTTATAGATCCTTAGAAGGATCTATAACGATGTATGCTATGTCTTCATTAGAAGACATAGCATACATTTACACTGCTATGCAGATGACACCCAGCTCTATCTGTCCATGAAGCCAGATAACACACACCAATGAGTTAAACTGCAGGAATGTCTTAAAGACATAAAGACCTGGATGGCCGCTAACTTTCTGCTTCTTAATTCAGATCAAACTGAGGTTATTGTACTCGGCCCTGAAAATCTTAGAAATATGGTATCTAAGCAGATTCTTACCCTGGATGGCATTACCTTGGCCTCTAGTAACGCTGTGAGGAACCTTGGAGTAATTTTTGACCAGGACACGTCCTTCAAAGCACGTATTAAACAAATATGTAAGACTGCTTTCTTCCATTTGTGCAACATCTCTAAAGTTAGAAATATCCTGTCTCAGAGTGACGCTGAAAAACTAGTTCATGCATTTATTACTTCCAGGCTGGACGACTGTAATTCATTATTATCAGGATGTCCAAAAAACTCCCTGAAAAGCCTTCAGCTGATCCAAAATGCTGCAGCAAGAGTCCTGACAGGGACTAGAAAGAGAGAGCAGATTTCTCCTGTTTTGGCTTCCTGTTAAATCCAGAATTCAAAATCCTCACATACAAGGTATAATACAATAATCAGGCCCCATCTTCTCTTAATGACCTTGTAGTACCATATCACCCTATTAGAGCACTTCGCTCTTGCTCTGCAGGCCTATTTGTTGTTCCTAGAGTATTTAAAAGTAGATCATCAAGTAGTAGTACTAGAAGCTTCGGCTTAAAACATAAAATAAAGATAAAGGTTCTCTCTCTCTAATATTATTCATATTATTGACACCTTAGAACAGGGGTCATTAACCTTTAACACCCAAAGAGCCATTTGGACCCAGTTTTCAAGCAAAAGAAAACACTGGGAGCCGCAAATACTTTTTGACATCTAAAATGAAGATAACACGGTGTATATTGTTTTTTACCTTTATGCTTTGTGTGAACAACTAAGGTGTATTGCTTAAATCCATGAAGTGCTACAGAGAAAATAAAATTGTATTTATGTAATTAACACATTTTGAACTCTTAAAGAAATATAACTAAAGGAAAGACACCCAACTGAACTAAAATGATCCAGCAAACAAAAACTTGTGAGCCGCCACCCTTATATCGCCTTTGGGCTTTTGGAGCCTTGACCTGACTTTAAAAAATAATTGGCAAAAAAGCTCGATGCTGCTAATAAATGAAAAATAGATATTTGCAAAATTCTGCCTAAGTATGTATTTCACCTGGTTAATGTGTGTGGCGGACGTGGTCTGCAGCGCCGCTGCAGGGGAGGCGGACGCACCTGAGCGGCACCCGCAATCACGCCTTAACGTCTGTGCTCTCTCTGCTGTTGTTGGTGTGTGTCGGGCTGTGAGCTGCAAAGCTACAGCCAGCTGTGTGCGCACACAACGTGTGTGTAAAGTGGTCAATAAAGAGATGCTGAAAAGCGCGTTCATGCAAACATCGTCGGGTCTGCCGTGATATGTTTACAACGGGACTTCTGCTCCTGAACCTCTGCGCACAGCGTCTGCAGGTCGGGGCTGTACGAAGTCACTTTATCTCTACAGGACTGTAAGCTGTCGTCTGTGAGGCGTGAGCGTGTTTGTTTTAACATAGTTCACGGTGGAGCTGCTGACATAATGTGGATCCGAAGATCCATAATTGCCCTACCTGGGGTTGAAAGTCTCGATAAATGCAGGCGTTTCGGCGGGTACATCGGCTTCTGCGAGTGTGACGCTTATTTTGAGCGATGAAAAATAATAAAATATAATATTATTTGTATATTTTAATATCACAATAATCTTCCAATTTAGAACTGCAAGTTAAAAAAGAACTAAACACAAATAAAACACACTTCAGCTAAATACTTCTAATTTATTATTCCCAAACCACCCGGAGTCGCACTATAAGGACTAAAGAGATGCATGCGGCTCCGGAGTCTGCAGGTTGCCGACACCTGCCTTAGAATATAAAGTGCCTTGAGATTGCTGTTGCTGTGAAAGACTACAATGTCAATGTAAAACAATTGGGTTGAATTTTCTCACCATAGAATTTGGTCATTGGTTGTATCAGGGCCACATGTTCCACGGTGCAGCTGTAGACGTCTCCCTGCTTTGGGATGAACTCCAGCCTGGACGTCTGTTTGAAGGAACCATCCTTGTTGGGGAAGGCAACGCTGGTGCTCGTTCCTTCTGTCACCTTCTGCTCGTTCTTGTTCCAGGTGATGTTGACGGGAGCAGGATAGAAACCAGTCACATGACAGATCAGAGTGTTTTGGACTCCGAGCTCCACATCTGCTACATGTGTAGATGATCAGGCATGAAGGAGCATCTGTGCATTACACATACAGGTTACTATCAACACCACTCAACAGGCTGCACTGAATACTGTCAGTGTCTTAATGTTAAGTTTCAGTTATTTGCTGTGTCTATATATTTGTTGTGCTTGTTAGAGGTGGGGACTAATAAAACAAGAGAAGCACTATAAGCAGCCTATACCTCGCTCTGTGTTTGTTTCCCGTTGATAGCCCCTTATCCCGTGTGTTACGTTCTGCTTTGCCTGAAGTCTGTTCAGCTGTGTTCCCCAGCAATGTTCCCTCTAAGCTGTGCGCGTGCGCAATTGCGCACTGCTGGCACGGTCTCTGCGCACAGAAAATCTGCGTTGCACACAAAAAAAATCTAACCTGAATTGAAATTAAAATTAAAACTTTAACAATTCCGTTTTGCCGTGTTAGTCAGTAAGAACGATGCCACTTTATCCCATAGTCCAGCCAATGATGCGATTCACATTCGCACATACGCAGCTAATCCAGGTTGTTGACAGGCTATGACAGCGTCATTATGCGCCGACACCGGTGTTTTAGCAAAGCGGCTGATGTGGCGTGAAGCCACGTTAATGACAACGTGTACAACCATTGGAGTGTACAACCAGGTAAAATACATATTTAGGCAGAATTTTGCAAATATCTATTTTTCATTTGTTAGCAGCATAGAGCAATTGTGTGACACACTACTAAATTAAAAAACAAAATTTTTAATTTAGTTTAATTTTAATTTAGCAAAAGAATTAAAAACAGTGGCAGTCCTAGTCTGTTTGGCGCCCTGGGCGAACACTCCCTCTGGCGCAACCCCCCCCCCACACACACAGACTGTAATGGGCTAAGTTTCCATTCAGCTTAAACACTCCCAAGAAAATCTCCAGGACTCAGACGATTGGATTCCAGAAGTTTTTACTGGGCACTTTTTTTGTGAAACTGTAAACACAATACAATGTGTGATCAGGAGATATTTTATTTTGTATTCTTATAATCAGTTATCATTGATTAATCATTTACCCTTGTTGAATTAGTTGATAGTATAATCTTTGAATTACATTTATGTTACTCTGAGCAAAATATTAATGCACACAGATGATTAAAGTTGTTGCACCACATTGCAATCACACCAGTCCTGTTGGATTCGGGCCTGTCTGCGTTCAGTTCTGCACGTACGCCGGTCTGTAATCACATGCACGCACTTGTATAACACATGCACGTTTACATACACACTTAGTAATAATAGGAGGGTCGTCTGAGGACAGTTTTTCTGATAGATACACTTTCACAAAATGCACAATGTAATACACACTTGTTTTCCTTTAAGAGTAGCAGTTTATGTCTATATTAGGACAATGTTTTGAAGAGGAGGGCAATTGTTATCATTTCCAGTAAAGATCTAACTGTGATGTCATAATGGTAATATAAGGAGACGGGACGCTCCATTCGACGAAGGATTGTATTGCAAATTGTCTTCCCACACTGATTGCGCAAAGGTGTGTAATAAAGATCACTATCTTGACACCACCTCGGACTGAGACTTGCTTTCTTCTCTGACCCAAACCGAACCATATTTCAACAATCTTGGTGCCGAAACCCTCGGTGGGGAGGAGTGGCGTCAGCAGCTCGTCGTGGAGGTGACAAAGGGGCGAAGGCCAGCAGCTTATCTGAGTGACGCCAGGCGAAATAAGAAAGGTGAGTAGTGCCACCTGTTGATGTTTATCCAAAGGCGCTATATTGGAAGTTAAAACTAAATTTAATTAAATAATATTCACTCAGTATAGGCTTCTGGCGTTCGTCCATAGTGATCTTGAGTAATTAGTTTTAAAATAGGGCACATTGGTTTGATTAAATTCGTTGTTGTTTATTTTGGGGGTGAATTTGGAGCTAAGAGGTTATATGAGGTTAAAATAATACGGTTTAAGGTGTGGAAACCGATGTGGGTGGCTGGATGCCAGCAGTCACCTGGTTAGTGTAGGGTTTTTGGTTTAATTGATTAGCAGAGACGCGGTCTCGGGTCTCAGGTAATTAAACGGGGGCTGAGAGCTCACCGTGAGGCTTTTAAAACAAGTAAATTTTCTTAGGACGGGGGACGCGGTCCCTTAAGGGCGCAGCTGCTCAGCACCGTGGCGGTGACCCTGATCGCGGACGCGCGGTTAGTTTTTTGCTCGGTTGGTTGCCGGGGAACTTCGAGCATCCCAAATAAACCGAAGCGGTCGACGGGAGACCGCTTCCTTTACTGCGCCAGGTTGATCGACAGGTCGAGGACCGGCCGTGACCTTTTAACGTGGCTGGCTTGTGAGTTTTAAGTATAGCTGAAGGCGTGGGTTTGATGCCAGCGTTGGACGTGGAATTCCCTGCCAGTTGCGGGAAGCGGTTATAAATTAACTAGAATTTAGTAATCTGACCGTTTTCAAGGCGGCGTCCTTGAAACGGTAATTGGTCAGCAAGAGCGCGGCTCTGGGCTGAAAGATGCTTTTAAATTAGTCAAAAACTTAGGTGTAACCTCTTCTGGCATATGACGTCTATACGGGCCCGTGTGTGTGTTAATAGATTATAAATTACCTGTGTGTGTAAATAAGTTCTATAAACTGTCTTCCTGTTAAATCTGAAACACCTCCTCTTTCTGTTAAGCCTGAAACTGTCTGTTGAATTTCTCCAAGAGAGGAAAACTCTTTTCTTTTCTCTCCCTCTCGCTCTCAGGAGGGATTCTGAAAAAAGGAAAAAGGGTGGCTCTCTCTCTGTCTCTCTGTGAGAAAAAAGGAGGGGGCTGTGCTGTGCTGTGCGGCAGCGGGCACACGCGCGCGAGTACGAGCGGGGTGAGTGTGTGTACAGCTGCGGCCTTGGTTTCATCTCTCTCTATTTCTCCATTTCTGTGCTTCTGAGCTTCTTTTTGGTTAGGTGAAAGTGGATTTCAGAAGTGTGGTTAAAAGATTTCAGTATATTAAATAAACTAAACCTTGTAAGTCGTGTGTTTGTGATTTCCTAATGTGAGTATGGTTTAATAGAATTTCATGAGTAATGATCTCTTGTGTAAAACTCCCGTAAAGTAGGAGTGTGGTGATAAATATATTGGCAAAATTTGAGAATTTTGTGTGATTGCTGGGAGATTTTCTAGTTGGGTTGTATTTCCTTCTCTACCTGGAAAAGGCAGAGATCTGTGCTTTATTTGATGTTGTGTATATAAAGTTTTTAAAGGTTGGTTGAATCTCTCGTTATAAGGAAGGAAAACGGTGTGCATAGTAGATTGTCTGGATTATTTTCTCATGTAAAAACTTTGTAGTTGTGAGGGAAGTGAATGTGAGAGTGAATTTTCGCTGGCTTTGCGTGCTTAAAACTGTTGTATTAGATGTTTGTGAAGCTTTTCTTTTGAAAGTAGCAACAGAGAGTGAGTGTGTGTGTGTGCCTGTGGGCGGTCTCTCTCTCTCTCTCAGGCTCGAGCCTAGCGGAAGTTCGGCTTGACCAGCTTGTGAGATTCTGACTGCCGAAAGGGAAATACAGCGAGGTAACCCCAAGGGGAGGAGCCTAAGACCGGCCATTTTGGTAAGGTAAGTGAGGTCAAAAAGCAAAATGGCTGAAGAGGAAAAGGCGACCCCTGGTGGGGGAAAGAGATACAAGCCACTGAAGGAGCAAATACAGCAATTGAAGAAAGCCATTAAAATGACTGCTGAAGGGACTTCTTCAAAAGAGATTGCTCGTCAGTGTCAAGATTTGGAAAAAGAAGTGAAGGAATTATGTGAAAATCAACAGAAGACGTTGGAGGACAGAATCCCTCTGCATTCCATCTTTCAACTGGAAGGGGAGAAATGTGAGAAGAGGATCAAGGAGCTTGAAGAGGAATCCTTAGGACGTTTCCAGGGGAGAAAATTAAAGGCTGAAAAGAAACTTATGATGGAAAAACAAAGTAAATATTGCAAGTTTATGATTGTCTCCCAAGGCGTCTCTCACTGGATGCAAGAGGAAGTGAACGACATCAAGCCAGCCTTAAAAAAGGAAGCTGAGGCTGAGGGGAAGCTATATCCCAGCCTGAAGGAATTTCTGAGCGCCCCACCCCCTCCTTATATTTGTCCAGTGGTGACTTTGGAGGGTGGTAACATGTGGGGGCCGGAAGGAAAAACAGGAATAGTGACAGGTGGAATTGTCAATCTACAGGAGAATCCTATACCATCGACATCTGCTCCGGCCACAGTGGAGGCAGACACAGGAGTAGTGCAGTCTCAATCAGGGGTACCTGCACAGAAAGCGATGCAGCCTCAATCAGCGGCAGCTGCATCAGAGGTAAGTCAGCCCCACCCAGCTGCTGGGACATCACAAGGAATCACTACACGGGGGGTGATCTTGATCCCTCCCTCTCTTTTCAGCCCAAGTGGAGCTACAGAAGAAGCTCAACCTGTGGCTTCTACCAGTGCAGGTCAGGTGACACCGCAACAGCCCAGCCAGGAAAATCCATCCCAGGAGGTCTGGACTTCAGAGGAAGATTCACCTTCACTGCAGTATCGGAAGGCGCCATCAAAGGCGACCCATAAAACCAATCAGAGGTCAACGGTTGACAATCCTGAGAAAGAACAGTGGCAAGGTCACGTTTTTGGGAAAGAATCTGACAATCGGGAGGCTGTGATACAGCTGGAACGCCTCTTGAGAAAACTGGAGGATGAAGGCGTAGCAACACCACGCAGCGTAGCACAAACGCTTTATGCATTGGAAAAGGACTTGGCGGCCTCAGTAAAAAGTAATACACGAAAATCCAGAGAAGTGTTAAACCTGGAAAGGGGAGGATTCGCCCCAAATTCTCAGGCTCCCACAGGAATGACGACCCTTCGCTCTGGGAGGGTCCTGGAGGAACCAAGAGATAAAAGACCGTCCATCTTTGAAAAGAATCGGAAGAAGACTGTTGCATTGCAAACTGGAGAAGGGCAGTGTGACACAGAGGAGGAATTGCCCCTCACAATGCCTTTATTGACGGGAGCACGGGGCGAACCAGTCTATCACCCGTATAATATCAGAGATCTTGAGGCTCTGGTGAAGCAGCTGCCCCCAATTACAGAGGGAGGAGCGGCTTGGTTGAGGAGACTAGGAAGTCTTACAGAAGGAGAAGAATTGGCCCTGGGCGATTTCCGAGCTATCGGTGGGAGGACCTTCAGAGGAGGAGGCCTCGCAGATGTGGAAGAGATAGCAAGAACTGTATGCCAACCAAATGACGTCCCCTATGCAAGGGTGCGAAATGCTCTCTCTGACGCAGTACGTGAGAAGTATCCGACCCATAATATTGGTACAATACCTAGGATTGTTTGGAGCCCAGAACATTCCCCTAGAGAGTTTATGGAGCATGCAAAAGAACAGTGGATTCTCCAAACTGGAGAGCATCCTGGGCGTGATGGCGAACCAAGGGCGTGGTTCCGATCTGCAGTGTTAGCAGGTCTCCCAGAACGAGTAACAAAGGATTTACAAAAGAATCCAGACTTTGCGGTGGCAGATTCAGCAAAATGGGAGAGGCACATTATACATTGACTTGAGCTGGAGAAAGACGAGGTGAACAAGAAAAAGCAGGAGCTGGAGGAGGCGCAAGGGCAGTTAGTGAAATTGAAATTGGCTGAGGCGAGAGAAAAATTAAACGAAAAGAAAAAGGAAAATAAGGATGGACCAAAGAAGATGCTGGTGGCGCAGCCACGGGGCGATCCGGGGCCTGATTGGCCAGATTTGAATCCAGTTCTGTACCCTGATGACCGATGGCCCGTCAATGGATTCCCAAGGCAAGAAAGACCCGCGGGGAATTGGGGGGCTACTAGGTCGTTGAGAGGACGTGGTGGATCTCAAAGGGGAGGTGGACCAAGGGGCCGTGGTCTGGGGGGACCTATGCTGGACCCAAATGTATGCAGAAGGTGTGGAGGACGAGGACATTGGGCTCGTGATTGTCCTACACCATGGCAAGTAGAAAGGAGTTAATCAACCAACCACCCCAGGCTCAGAGAGCACCGCGAGGCGGGACAGTCCAGACAAGGGGACATCAAGCTCCAAACCCAGGCATGGCGCCAGCGGCTCAGTACCCTCTGGCCGACTGGGGCAGGGAGGAGGAGCTGTACTGACGGGACCCACAGAGACAAGACAACATGGGAACGGCGGACCCAAGGTGTCCAATGAGTGTCGAAGGAACTGAAATGAACTTTCTGTGGACAACTGAGCTACCTACTCGACGCTGAAACAAGACCAAGCAATGCCACACTTTCCAACCATTGTCAGCGTTGTGGGGTTTACTGGGGTTCCGAAGACTCTGCCGACACCAATCCAGCCCTGACGGTGCTGGGAAAACAGACTTTGAAGCACAGCTATGTGGTGTCCTCCCCGATGTACCTGTGAACTTGATGGGCAGGGATCTGCTCATCAAACTGGGGGGCCACTATAATGTGTTCAGCTGATTGGACTACAGTTACACTTCCAGGAGGAAAAGAGTTTCCGTGCCTGGGGACATTTTCAAAGAACCAGTACTTGCTGAAAGACTGTGAACAAACGACCGCTGATATCTACTGGGGTCGGTTGGTGGAAGAAGGTATCTTGAGACAATATCAGCTGTGGAAACCTTGGATTATGGCCTTGGCAGTCTATTCTCCCCCCCGAGATCGATTCCATGTCACGCTCTATTATGATAGGAACGACGATGACATTTATAAGGACCTGTTCCAATCTGAGCTTGAAGGTCAGACCTGGAATGTCTGTTCTCAAAACATCTATGTCGGTCCTGAAGGCGTCGCTGCAGCAGTAAATTTAACCGACGAACAACGGCCTTGGTTCAAAATGGGGCCTGATTCAGTGCCTCACATAACATTGGCGGTCCACGAGAGTCATCAGGCGAAAGAACTGGGAACAATGGTCAAGAGAGCCCTCGAGGAACCCGGCTGGCAACCTACTCAGATTCCAGACGTTTGGTACTCGCCAAAATGCAAAATTTATCGTATCACTTGTCAATCAGAGGACAAAGTGATGTTGGAGCATGAACAAATCTCAAGAATCCATGGGAGAGAAAGAATGGATCATGCGGATGCAGTTGCCGCACTTGCGACTCTTCCTGACACCTTGTGGTCAGCAGGGCCTACGGATGTGGGCCAGGCAACGTGTTCGCCTGTTTTATTCCAGCTGAAGTCTGAAACGCA
>NW_024387390.1:0-30513 GCF_900408965.1 Simochromis diagramma
CACACAGCAGGAGGGAGGCAAAGGAGCCCCCCAGCCAGGCTGAGAGGACCCCCAGAGACCCAGCAGCCAGGGTCAATCACAGCCCCGGTGCAGAGAGCGCCCTCCGAGGAAACACTGGAGATATGATGCAATACGATATATATAGGGTAAAATGATAAAATAAATAAGAACAGGATACAATATAAATAGAATAAGAAGATTAAAAAATGAATAAGAATAAAATCAAGCAAATATTAGGTAAATCCTAAATTAATAATAGAATAACAGGATAGAATAAATAAGCATAAAATAAATAAACGCTAAGTAAAAGCTAAATTAAAAAGGTGGGTCTTGAGCCTGTTCTTAAAAACATGTACGTTCTCTGCGGCCCTGAGCTCCTCCGGCAGGCTGTTCCACAGACGAGGACCATACCACTGAAAAGCTGCCTCTCCGTGAGTATGTGTCCTGACTTTAGGGACAATCAAAAGGCCAGCACCAGAGGACCTCAGGGTCCGCGAGGGTTCGTATGGCAAAAGCAGATCTGAGAGATAAGAAGGCCCAAGACCATTAAGACATTTAAAAACCAATAAAAGAACTTTAAAATCGATCCTGAAACACACGGGGAGCCAATGCAGCGATTCTAAAACCGGTGTAATGTGGGCCCGCCCTCTGGTCTTCGTCAGCACACGAGCTGCCGAGTTTTGCAAAAGTTGTAAAGTTGAAATATTCTTCTTATGAAGACCAGAGAGCAGGACATTACAGTAATCAATGCGACTGGTAATAAAAGCATGCATCAGCATCTCCGTGTTGGCCCGAGAGAGAATAGGGCGGACTCTGGCTATATTTTTTAGATGATAAAATCCAATTTTGGTTACATGTTTAACATGTGGGATAAAACCAAGCTCAGAGTCAAAAATAACACCCAGGTTTTTTCACTTGTAGCAAAGGACATAGTGAAAATGCCTCTAATTTAGACAAGAGTTTCTCTCTCTGAGCCTCAGGACCGACGATTAAAAATTCAGTTTTGTCCTGGTTAAGCTGTAAAAAGTTTTCTGCCATCCAAGATCGTATATCTAAGATACAGTTAAAAAGGGCATCCATTGGTCTGGTGTCATCAGGAGACACGGAGATGTACAGCTGAGTGTCATCAGCGTAACTGTGGAAGTTCACTCCATGCCTCCTGATGACACTGCCGAGAGGGAGCATATACAAATTAAAAAGTACAGGGCCTAGAACCGACCCTTGAGGCACACCACATGTCATTCTATGGATCTTAGAGGAGCATGTATCCATACTCACCATAAAAGTTCTGTCAGAGAGATATGAAGTGAACCAGTTGTGTACAACACCAGAGAGGCCCACCATGTGTTTCAGTCTGTTTAAAAGAATAGCGTGTTCTACTGTATCAAAGGCTGCGCTTAGATCCAGTAGCACCAGGACTGAGAGCTTTTGGGCGTCCCAGTTACATCTAAGATCATTTAAAACCTTTAGGAGAGCCGTCTCTGTGCTGTGGTTCACCCTAAATCCAGACTGGAATATCTCCAGGATCTGTCTATCATTGAGAAAATCAGTAATCTGAGTAAAAACAAGTTTTTCTAAGATTTTTACTTAAAAATGGTAAGTGGATACAGGTCGTAAGTTATTAAATCATTACAATCCAAATTGCTCTTCTTCAGAAGGGGCCTCACACCGCCGTTTTAAGGCAGCCGGGAAGACACCCAACTGAAGAGAGCAATTCTCATGTATTAACCGCTCAGCCTCAAAAAACCATAAAGTGTTTTAAAGAGTGACGAAGGGATTGGATCTAAAAGACATGTGGTGGGTCTCACTGTGGAGAAAACTTTCTTAAGGTTCTCAGCATTAACCAGGACAAAAGCTGTCCAGTGTCTCCTCAGGTACAATCGGCCCTCAGATGTGTTACAATCATATCGCGATTAGATAAAATATCAGATCTGATGTCGCTGATTTTTCCCCCTGAAGTGTCTGCAAACTGCTCACAGAGTGAGTCTGTGGGGTTCTTTGGGAGCTGTTAAAATCAGGGTTAAATAAATGATCTATGATGGAAAAGAGGACCTTGGGATTATTTTTGTTATTACTGATTATTTTGGCGAAGTATGAATTTCTTGAGTTCCTTAATGTATTATTGTACACTTTAAGTTGCTCGCAAAATATTTGATGGTTGATATTATTTTTATTTTTCCTCCACCTCCTTTCTGCTGCCCTGCAATTTCTTTTCAGTTTTTTGACTTCTTCGTTTCTCCAGGGTGATGCATGTTTTACGTTAATCTTTTTGGTGGTGAGTGGAGCAACGAAGTCAAGGCTTTTCTTCAGTTGCTGTTAAAATAACTAAAATCAAATCGCAGGGTGCAGGTAAAATCACAGGGGGGCATTTGACTAAAACCCTGGTAAAATTTGCAGCCACTTCAGAGGTTAGATAGCGCCTCCACACAGTTCGCACCGAGGTCTCCTGCTGAATAAAACCGGTGATGTTAAAAAACACACAGTAGTGGTCAGAGACAGCCAAGTCAACAACAGAGGACACGCTGGTGGACAGCCCATGGGTGATGACCAGGTCCAGAGTGTGTCCTCTGTTGTGAGTCGGCTGCGTGACGTGCAGGTAAAATCCAAACAGTGAAGAATGTTTAAAAATTCTTTTGCTGCAGGGTCAGAAGGATTATCTATGTGCAGGTTAAAATCACCGGTTAAAATTATCATATTATAGTTTGAATGTATGTTTGTTAAAAATTCTGAGAATTCCTTGATAAAAGCAGCGCTGTCTTTAGGTGGTCTATAAATTGTGACAGATAAAACTGGAGGGCTGCTGAAAACAATAGCGTGGAATTCAAAAGTGGTAAAATGATCAAATAAAATTTGTTTGGAGGTGAGTGTGTTGTTGGCTAAAGATGCAGTCCCACCACCTCTTTTACCACTTCTAATAGAAAAAGAGAAATTAAAATTTGGTGGGGAGGCCTCAGTGAGAACAACTGGTGCATCCGAGCCCAGCCATGTTTCAATTAAAAATAAACAGTCAAGTTATTATCTAAAATTAAATCATTAATAATAAAAGACTTGTTCGACAGACAGCGGACATTTAAAAGTGCCATACTGATTGAGACTGGTGGATTTTTGACAATAGAGTTGGATGGATGTTGATATTTTTGAAGAGGCCGGAGGTTATTAATGTTTTTGGAGTTACTGGATTTATGATAATTCTGTTGCTCTCTGTTTGTGATTATGACGGGTATTGTGTTGACTGTGGGAGAGAAAGGTCCTAGTCCAGAGTTTTGTGTATTACTGTTTAAAGTGGAACAAATATAGGAGCTGGGACCAGGGGAACATCAGTCAGTGGCAGACGGATCAGCAGGTAATGTCAGTTTGGGGTAGTGACAGGGCGATGTGCGGGAGTGCTGTACGCCAAATGCCAAATTGGCGGACAGCAAACGGCGTCCCCAGGCGTTGAGGTGGAGCCCGTCTGCCCCAAAAAGATGCCTCCTCTCCCAGAAGGCATCAAAGTTGTTAATAAAACCCAAGCCGTGGGAGACACAGGCGGAAGAAAGCCAGGTGTTAAGGCTGAGCAGCCAGCTGAAACGGCCTATCCCTCTGCCACAGGTGGGGGTGGGCCCAGAGATAAAAGCACTCACCTGCAACTGACCAAGGAGGCTGAAGAGTTGGAGGAAGTCCGACTTCAGCAGCTCAGATTGCTGTTTGGGGATGTCATTGGTGCCGATGTGGATGATGAGCCGGTTAACCTGTGGGTGGGATGCCAGAATGTTGGGAATTCTGTCCACTATGTCAACAACAGTGGCTCCCGGGAACGACAGCGTGAGCGCCCCCCTCATCCGCACGTTCCTGACGATGGAATCCCCGAGGACCAGCGTGGAGAGAGGAGGTGCCACCGGGGGCTGTTGGCCATCTGAGACGCCCGCGCCGCGACACCGGGGGTGTTCAGATGGAGATGCGCCAGCCGGACTGCGTGAGTGACTCCCAGGTAGCCGCGCCGTGGGTCCTCTTCTCCGAGGAGCCGGGGTAAAGCACAGCTCTCCGCGGTGAGTTTGCACCACAGCGTCGGGTTGCCCGCTGCGGCTCTGGGGGCGTAGTGGTGGAGATGGCGCAGACCTCAGCGACACAGCGGGATGGCGAGGGCTAGCGGTCAGAGGAGGAAAGTCCACAGGATCCAGGACATTGAATTTATTCTCTGGCGCTGGTTGGAGTGGAGTGGAGCTGACCAGAGCCTTGGGTCTGGCCCCTAGCTGAAACCAGGAGTTCTCGTCCTTGGCAGAAGCACCAGCGACGCAAGTTGAGAGCCTGTGTTGACTGTTGGCGGGATCTTGGGACACAGCAGCTGGATGGTGCACTGTGTCGGCTAGCTCAGCGCTAGTAGCGGTGGTTTGAGCTTTGCCAAGGAGGATCGTGTCAAGTTCGCATTCAGCCCCCTGGATTTGGTATAGCGTGGATATCCTTTGTTCCAGCTCGATCACTTTTTGGCTCAGGTTGATGCAGCTTTCACAGCTGGATGTTGAGGTAAGTGGTGCCATTCCGGAATCTCGTACCGGCGACAGCGTCAAAAACAAAAACAGAAACTGCCACTTTAGCTAAAAAGTCAGTCGTGACGCAGCAAGAAAAGAGTTTCTGATCAGTATCCAGCAAAGGCAAAACCAAGCTTCCAAAACTTTCGATGCAGGAGCGCCTTCAAACTTCAGGCCTCAACAGGCCTCAATTATGTGTCACCAGAGAAATAAAGCCAAAGTCCAGCATAGAGCGGCTGAGTGAATGTGGTCTGGACTCTGTGGAGGAGAGTCATGGTTTCAGCTTCATCTCATTACTAAACCAGTGATCTGTAATGGAAAATTTCCATTTTTCTTGTTTAAAGTGTTAAATACTTATGCAAATGAAACACTGTAATAGACTGTTCAGTGGAAGTTTCTAAAACTAGATGAACTTATTTAAGCCTCAGTAGTTGAAGAAAACAACTCCCTCTGCAGCTGCTGATAACGCCAAAGGCATGAAACAGCATATCCATTGTTCCATTAGGTTTCATAGCAGGGGCGGAGCGTGGGGGTGGCTTACTGGGCTTAAGCCCGGGTTGTTTTGTCAGAAGCCCGGGGTCTTTTGGAGTGTAATTTTTTCATAGTTAGATGCCTGGCTGACAACTGTATAAAACAAAAAGTACACACAATATTCGAAGCACATAGTGCACACTGTGGGAATTTACGACTGTGCGTGAATCCCCCCCTGATATTGGTATGATCCGAGCTCAGGCACTAAGCGACTGAGCGAGGGGGCGGGGCAGCTGCCGCCTGTGAGTGCGCTGTTGGAGAAACGGAGCCAGCCATACTAAGGAGAGCTTAGTTTGACCAGGTACCAAAGCAAATCATTCGTACCGTACAAATAATGTAAATATGACGGTGCATCACGAAAGATCTTGTTTGTTACCTTGTTTGTTTGTTATTATAAGGTTTAAGTGCAGCGGAGCTGAAAAGTTCACTATGTTTTCTTTGTACTATATTGTCCTTGTCAGTGCTTTAAGTGGCCCAAAAGAGGTGCCGGTACTCTATTTTTTCCCGCCTCCCCTGAGGTAACAACAACTATATTGAATGGGTTTTATATACAACAGTCAACAGACAACCTTATACAAAATAATAAATCATTTTATTAGTTTGTGGATTTGCTTGACCTAGAAAGAGCTACTGAACATAAATAAAATGTGCAAAAAGGTATTGAAATTTATTTTTAACAAAATGTACATAAAATAAATTATAAACTAATTTGTATTTTGCTCTCTCTTGAGTCACTGCTGCTATCAGCAGCAGCACTTGTAAAGTGTACCTGCAGAGCTTGGTAGTTCTCCCATACTACTTTCACTGTTCTCTCACTTGAAGCAACCCAAACATAATAACCATAGAACAGTAGAACATAATCTTGAGTCTTGAAGATGGTTCATTTCTTTACCCCTGAAAAATATACAAAAGCAGATTCAGCAAAATACAATCACAGTACACCAAATGAAAAATGAGAAATACTGTACAAATCATTTTACCTAGAAAAGGCTCCAGCACGTTTTGGGCTCCACTTTCCTTTCACTTTGGGCTTCGCAGTTTGTAGATGCTGCACTTCTCCTCCCTAGTGCCAGCCATGTCTGCACATATGTTTGTGCGTTAAACTGATCCAAGGGTGGTCCGTTGCATTTCAGGAAAATCATATTTGAAAGCCTTTTGATGTCGAGAGAGTTTCTTTTATCTGTCAAAGTATCATTCATTGAGCTGAAAGCTCGCTCGCATTCACTTGTTGATACTGCAATGGTGTGGACAGCTGTAAGAAGCGGCTTCAGGGCTGCTGGTGTCTTGGAAGCTTTAAGGTCTTTATACTCCCTAAATCCTAGGACACTTTCCCTCTCCCCAACTCTGAATCTCTGACATAAACGTCTGACCGCTGCATCCCCATATTGAATATCTAGAGATGCAGGCCAGGAGTCAGACTGGAGGACCTTGATGTCTGAGAGGAGGTGACTATCTGTCTTTTCAGATGAGGTTTTACTGACATGCGAGGAAGTTGTTGGAGTCATCCTGCACTTAACATTTTCAGCCAGGCTACGGAAAAATTGGCCATGGTTGATTTTTATAACCCTCTGATTTTCATGCAGGCATACATTTCTGAAGATTTTCTCCTTTTCAGCTTCAATGGCAGTTTGTGTGAAGGGACAAGGTGTGGATACCATTGACTCAAACACCCAGATTTGTCGGTCCAGCTGCCTGTCGGCTTGATCCAAAGTCATGTCCCGTCTCTGGAGCATTCTTGAGAGGTCACTGAGTTCTGTGAGAGCGTCATACATGATGCCAAGATTGACCACAAAAGAAACAGTAGTGAGAACATCATTGAGTCCTTTGTATTTTGCTCTCTCTTGAGTCCCTGCTGGTATCAGCAGCAGCACTTGTAAAGTGTACCTGCAGAGCTTGGTAGTTCTCCCATACTGCTTTCACTGTTCTCTCACTTGAAGCAACCCAACGCACTGATAAAACACGGCCTATCACAAGGAGACGTTGTCCAACATTGTGAGCACTCTCGGTTAACTCCCTTGGGTTTTTTTGGTGATGCATGGTAGAGGGAGTAAAGCTGATCTAAGAATATTTTAAAGTGGTTGATTCCTCCTACCTCCTTCAAAACATCACAAACTGCCAGTTCCAGTCTGTGATTGGAACAATGCCAGACAAACAGGTAAGGGAATTTGGAACAAAGCTGCGCAGCAACTCCTGCTTTCCTTCCAAGCATCACTGAGGCTCCATCACAAGCAAATGGCAACAAATGTTCCTGTAGGTAGTGAGGGTCAAAGCCATTATTATGAAGACATCCTAACAGTGCTTCAGTGATGTCCTTTGCTGTGGTCCCCTGCAGCTCAATCAGTTCAAAAAATATTGTGTCTGGATTTTCACTGGAAATAGCTGACCACAGGCACACGACAAGCACAGACTTTCCACTTATTGTAGTGGATTCATCAATGAGCACACACAATTTTCTTTCATTCATCACTATGTCATTGACTACCTTCTTTTTCATTTCAGCTGCAATGTGATCCAGTATATTTGCACATGAGTTATTAGAGTGCAAAACTCTGCCCATCTTGACACCATTTAAGACTTGCAACTGGACATCTATTGGCATGTCTGTAAAGGGACGCCCATGCTTGCCAATCTTATAAGCTGTTCTAAACACATTGCAAGTTGAAGCGTAGTCAGCCTTTCTCATATCTTCAATGTGTTTTTGCATTGTATTTTGTGTTGCCTTCTCTTTTATTTCAACTGCTTTCTTGTGATAAATTGAGTCTCTGTGCTTTTTTATTTTCTTTCGTAGTGAGTTTTGTTGTGCAGCCTTGTCCCTTCCAAAAGACGAGATTAAGCACCCACTCCACTCCTGCGACACTCTCTGCCCTTGCTGCATGTCCACGCGAGCACAAACTTGACTACACACACTACAACCCAACTTTTGATTTCTGCTGATCAGCCACTTGTAATTTGTGGAGAAATACCGGACTTGTGCTTGGGACCAACATTCTGGCCACTCATGCTCGCTAACGCGGCTGTTGTCATCGGTAGAAATGGTGTCATTCTCGTCCTCGTCGTCGCAAAAAGTGCCGTCGTCCGCGGCTGCGGCACTAGTGCAGCTTTCATTAGCTTGCGTCTGACCTGCAGCGATATCATTCTGGCTTGGTGGGGTGTCAGCCAGCGAGTCCTCTGATTCTGACCTTGTTCTTTTACTACTCAGAGGCTACGTTTACACTGCACGCGAAAGCGCATCAAATCCGATTTTTTTGACCCTATGCGACCCATATCCGATCATGGTATGACAGTGTGAACGGCACAAATCCGATATTTTCAAATCCGATCTGGGTCACTTTCGTATGTGGTACTGAATCCGATACACATCTGATGTTTCAGAAAGCGACTGCTGTGTGAACGGTCATGTCGCATTAAATCCGTCTTTTATGTCACTGACACAAGACAGACGCCAATTATCAGCGCCAGAGAAGACATCGCGAACGCTTCCTGGCCATCCGGTGAAACTGCTGGGAAGACAACGTTGGAGAAACGTGAACATTTTATTTGTACTGTATAACCTGCAGATTCTGAGAGAAATTTGCAACTATCCTTTGAAGCACCGCTCCTCTAAAACAGCAATAAGGATCATTATTAGGTTATCTACATTATTATGTAAATAACAAAATAACTTAAAGCAAAAATTGGGAAACATGAAGTCCGAAGTCTTTATATTAAGGGCCATCAGTCAAACAATATAGTTTGTTCTGGGTCTAAACAGAGCGCGTTGTGTGTGACGTCTTCTTTTGCGCATGCGGGCCGCTTTGAGCGTTCACACTAGAGCGCGTTTGCTGTCACATTTTATTTGTAGTGTGAACGAGCAGACAAAAAAATCGGATTTGATCAAAAACTCGGAATTGATCATTAAGACCTGCAGTGTGAACGTAGCCAGTGTGAAGCCAGGAGAGCATATTAAGTGTTCATTGTTTTTGTATTTTAACCGAGCAGCTGTTTGCGCGTTTTACACACCCTCTCCGGACCACGTTGAGTTGTTGACATGACAACGGCAAAAGCGACGCATGCGCTTTTCACTTGTAAAACACATTGGTGTATGGGTAATGTAGTCTCTGCTCTCGGTGGGACGAATTAGGAAGCGTGCTTGTGAAGGGCGCTCTGAAAAGCGGCAGCGCAGCCAAACGATTATAACAGATGTGCAAATGAGAGTACCGCAGTGGCGGCTCCTGAAAAAAATCTCAGGGGGGGCAATTTTTATGATATCGACTAAAATGACCCATTTAATGAGTACATCAAACAACACAATTTTAATTTGTTGCTAGGTGATTAACTCATACAGTGATACCTCATGCCCACTAGATGGCATCACACAACAGAAAGCTTGGCTTGACCTAGTGTGGTCTGTGCTAGCTCAAAAGCACCACAAAACTTAATACAATCGATGATTTTAGATAAAATATGACGGTTTTTATCTACCTCTTCGTTGTGCCTTCTTAAAGCAATCCGATGTCCATCATCTAGCTGCGCCGCTATGCTAGTTTTCCCTAGCACAGCTAGCTTTACACTGTTGTCCATATGAACTCGTGAGCTTTCATGTTTCTTGATTCGTTCGGAGAGGTGCTTTAAGTCGGTTTGTCCAGATTGTGTCCACGTCAAATCACACTTGTCACTTTTGAACAGTATGCACGGGAAACAAAAAAGTGCATTAGCTGTTCCACAGCCTGTCAGCCACGACTTGCGCTGGAACCAACTCCGACAAAAAGTCCTGTTGTATGCTTTTGACTTCTCCTTCGTTGCCTGGGTTAGTTGAATTTCGGGCTCGTCAGGTCCCAACTCTTTAACTTGCAGTTTTTCTGCCATTGTCCTTCTGGCAAAAGGGTAGGTTAGAAGCGATCTAACCGAATTTGGGGGAGGCTGTGCCTCAACCGTTAACAATACCGCTGCCATCGTCTCTCTCTGACCTTATAGCTCACTTAGGCTACTGACTGAGGTAAAATTCTAGAACAGCAAATCTTCGCGCGTTTTCTGCAGGGGCGCAATTTTAAGCGCCCCCAAACCATTTAATTCAGCGACGCTGATAGGTCAAATATTTATTATTTTCCCCTGGCAACCATTTAATGATAGGCTATTTCGCTGCATATCAAGGGCGCTTTGACGAGCGCCCCAGAAGAAGAAAAACACCGTTTGTTGGTTGAACTTTAATGAGTCAGCTGGTGAAAATGTTAAAATACGCCTGGCTGTATATGGGCACACACATAGTAAAACTATCATTGATGAATTTTTTAAAAATATATATTTTTACTCCTCCACATTTGGGGGGGCGGAGCCCGAGCGCCCCCTATGGGCCAGCCGCCACTGGAGTACCGGTACGCTAAAAGCACGTTCTGGGCGCATGGAGAGGTGGCGGTACTCTCAAGAGCTATATTTAGAAGTGGCGGTACTGAGTACCGGCGCGTACCGGCCCACTTAAAGCACTGGCACTAAGGAGAAATCAAAGAAGGAATGGAAGACAAAACACAAACTAAACACGCATCACCTGCAGGGCATGGCGCCTGAGGAGGATGAGTGTGTTTTCAACATGTTTAATCTGGTTGGCTTTAATAAGTGCTGTGCGGAGCCCATCTATGCCACTATCCAGGTAAATGGGAAGGAGCTACAAATGGAGGTGGATACAGGGGCTTCAGCTTCGGTGATCAGCCAAGCCACCTACCACAGCTTGTGGCACTCGGGCGGGGCACCAGCTCTCCAAGCGACTGAGATAAGCCTGAGACAGTACACGGGTGAATGCATTCCCCTGCTTGGTGCTATAGAGGTGCATGCAGCATATCAGGGTCAAGAAGCGGCAGCAACACTACTGGTGGTGAAAGGGGAGGGGCCTAGTCTGCTGGGTCGTGACCTTCTGCAGAAAAGCCACCTGAACTGGAGAGAAATCAGGTATGTAACGGTAATAGCAGAGTTACTGGGAAAGTATGCAGATGTGTTCAAGAATGAATCGGGCACTCTCCGGGGCACCACCGTGAAGCTGCGTGTGGACCCTTTTGCCCGGCCACGCTTTTTCAAACCACGCACTGTACCATACGCCATGAAGGCCAAGGTGGAAGCAGAGTTGGAGAGACTACAACAGATAGGGGTCATTGAGCCAATAGAGTTCTCGGACTGGGCAGCCCCGATTGTACCAGTGTTGAAAGAGGACGGAGGGGTGCGTATATGCGGTGATTACAAACTGACAGTGAACCAAGCCTCTCAGCTCGACGCCTAACCTCCGCCTCGAGTGGATGGCCTGTTTGCCACACTGGCGGGTGGTCAGACATTTACAAAGTTGGATATGAGTCATGCTTACCAGCAGTTGCTGCTGGATGAAGAATCAAAAAAATATGTGACAATAAACACACACAAGGGGCTGTTCAAGTACAACCGCCTGGTGTTTGGCGTTGCATCCAGTCCAGCTATCTTTCAGCGCACCATGGACAATCTTCTGCAAAACATTCCTGGTGTTGCTGTTTACTTGGATGACATTTTAGTTACAGGTAAAACAGAAGAGGAGCATCTGCGTAACCTTGAGCAGGTGTTGAAGAAGCTCTCAGAAGCTGGGTTGCGTTTGAAGCGCAGTAAGTGTGTTTTCCAAGCCCCTAGCGTGACATACCTGGGTCATCGCATCTCTGCACAGGGCCTGTCCCCACTGGAAGAGAAAGTGAGGGCAGTAAAAGAAGCCCCGAGTCCAAAGAATGTAGCTGAACTAAGATCATTCTTGGGCTTAGTGAACTATTATGGGAAGTTTTTGCCTGACCTCTCCAGCATGCTTGCTCCCCTGTATGGGCTACTGCACAAAGACAGTCAGTGGAGGTGGTCCCAAGCACAGGAGAAGGCCTTCAGACAGGTAAAAGAACTGTTACAATCGGCACCGCTCCTGGTGCATTTTGATCCGGAGAAGGAGGTGCTCCTGTCCTGTGATGCCTCCCCGTATGACATAGGAGCTGTTCTTTCCCATCGCATGGAAGAGGGGGAAGAGAAACCGGTCGGATATGCGTCACGCACGCTCACAGCAGCAGAAAAGGGCTATTCACAGCTTGAGAAGGAAGGCTTAGCAATAGTTTTTGCTGTGAAACGATTTCATCAGTACCTGTATGGCCGCCCATTTACTGTTGTTACAGACCATAAGCCCCTCCTGAGTCTCTTTAGTGAAACAAAAGGCATCCCACCCATGGCTTCAGCCCGGGTTCAGCGCTGGGCATTAACACTGTCGGCATACCAGTATCGCATTGTTTATAAGGCGGGACCTGAAAATGCGAATGCAGATGCTTTCAGCCGCCTCCCCCTCCCGGAGGTCCCCGACCAGTCGAACTTGCCCCCAGAAACTGTGTTTTTGCTGGACAGGTTGGCGAACTCTCCGGTCTGTGCTAAAAACATCAATCAAAGCATGGACTGAACGGGATCCAGAGTTATCTCAGGTTAAACAGTGGCTGTTGCAGGGCTGGCCAGCAACAGTGGAGCAGGATCAGCTCAAACCGTATGCCAAGCGTCAGCAGGAGCTCAGTGTTCAAGATGGCTGCATCCTGTGGGGTTCCCGAGTCATTGTTCCGCCTCCAGGTCGGTCACAGATCATTGAAGTGTTGCGTGAGGCTCATCCAGGGATTTCTCGAATGAAAAGTCTGGCAAGGTCATTCGTGTGGTGGCCGGGAATGGACAGTGCCTTGGAAGACAAGGTAAAAGCCTGTTCTCAATGTCAATCAAACCAAAAAATGCCGCCACCTGCCCCACTCCACCCATGGGAGTGGCCTGGCCGTTGTTGAAAATCTCCCAATTCTTTTAATCTTTGGGCTGAAGGAAGGACAGTACTCGGTGTATAAATGCTCAATCAACAATCATTTATTTCCATACAATTCAATACTTATGAGCATTAGAACCATCATGATGGGGAGACCTGCCTGCAGAGGGTCACAGCAAGTCTCAAAATGGTGACGGGTTACTCAGCTTCTTATAGTCTCTCGTGGCCCCCACCTAGTCGTAAAAGCCTAAACATTCACATTCTTTCTCTCTTACGGCGCCTAAGTTATGACCTCGGCTCCCCGTCTTTCTGCTCTTCTGAAAAGGTGGGGGTCTGTCTCTTCTATTATCTGCACAAGGTCCTCTGCACACAACATTTTCTTCATGATTCAGCAGTATGAAATGTCAAGAAACAGTGTAACACATTCAACAGTGTCGAGTAATACAGGTCAATCCAATAGATCTAATGATTTTCACACTCTTAGTATAATGCAAACTAGAGCTGGGCGATATGGACCAAAATTCATATCTCGATATTTTTTAGCTGGATGGCGATATAAGATATATATCTCGATATTTTTTTAATCCCATAAAGTAAGAACAAAAAGAGAGTTCTTGGTCAAAGGTACTTGTCCCAGATGTCACACATGTAACTTTTATTAAGATACAACTGTAGATGTACATGAAAAAATTGTCAAAAATAAATTGTCAGCATTTATTAAATAATAATGCTCCATTTTTTTTCTTTTCATGCATAACAAAAAGCTAAAAATTGTAAATTAAATGTAAAATGTAAACTAAAAAGATGCAGATCTAAAATAACAAAGGCATCTTGCTCTTTAAAAAGTGCTTACACTGAATTAAAGTTTTCTAAAGTGCTTCTTTGTGTGTATTGCTGAACAATCATCTGGTACTTTGCAAAAAACCAAACATGTAAACAGATTGAATGAAATTAACAAAATTACATTCTTTGGTCAGTGGGTCTTTGTGCAAATCTCCAATGACAATAACAATATAGAAAGAACACAAACAATTGGCAAGGCCAACAACTGTACAGCTTACAGATTTTGTGCCAGGAAAACTAATCTGTCAACATTATCAGGCTTCAACGATGCCCTGTGACAGGTTACAATGTTTCCACTGCAACTAAAAATCCTTTCAGAAGGGGAGCTGGTAGCTGGCGCACAAAGATATTTCTTGGCCAGGAGGCTCAGTGCTGGAAAGGCAACTTCATGTTCCTTCCACCATTTGAGAGGGTCAGCATCACTCTCTACACAAACTGACAACAGGTAGCTAGAAAATTCATTTTCGATTGCTTCCCTTTTTGTGAAACCAGTGTTGGTGGCTGTGCTGTGCTGGAAGAAGCTTGCCAGTGATCTCTTTTTTTTTAGCTGTGTGTCCTACTGCTGCTTCTTCTCGGTCTGCAGACTCAGGCACGGCTGGATCAGTCAGCTCAGACAAACACGTACCCTGATAGCTGAGCAGAGACTCTGCCTCCAAGATGAGTTTATGTTTTAGTGCATTAATCTTCTCACTAGGGATGTATTTCGCCCTGAACCGTGGATGTCCAACAGGTCACTGGTGGATGGATCTGCATATTTATTATTGAGGTAATCCACAATGCGGGTCTTGATGGATTTACACAGCTCACTATCCTCCTCTCCAGGTGCCAGGAGACTAGTGTTAAACAGGTGTAGCACAGGTCTGACATAGGACAGGGTCACATACTTCTCTCCTGAAAGTGCATCAGTGAAGTCCTGACAGGGTTTGAGAGCTTTCTGAACTGCATCCAGGACCTCTATGTCCTGCCAAGTAGGGACTAGAGGTCTGGCTTTCATGTCGACAGAGAGGACTTTAGAAAGTGCTCTTTCCTGCTCCAGAACTCTCTCTATCATGAGAAGCCTTGATCCCCAGCGAGTTGTTGCCTCTGTGAGTAGCTGGTGACTTGGAAGACCCAGCTGTATTTGCACTTCAGCCAGCTCTCTTCTCTTCCTCCAGCTGTAGGAGAAGCTGCTGACGACTTTCTTACACAGAGAAATAGCCCGGGTAATGCGGGCATCATCCATAGCATGTCCTGTGACACACAAAATACAAACTTTTAAAATCACTTTAATTGTTATGTTAAGATGCAAATCACTCAAAGGCAAATTAACATCCATCTCAGTTGTATAGAATGTGATGCATAAGACTTAACAATATTTGCAAAATGTGTCGTGTATTGTATAACCTAGAAATGGTTCTAGTTAAACTATCTTGGTAAAATCACCAGATCACCAAATGATTAGAACATGTTTTTTTTTGTTTTTTTTACACCTTTTAATCTCACTATGTATTTAAAAATGTATCCCTGTCTTGTCTCAGCTGTGGTCCTCATTTAGTGTCACAACTCAATCTAATACAAAGACAAATACACCCCAATACGTTTATTGGATTTAATAGGGATAGTTTATTTATTTATTCAACTAACTTTCGATTTCTAAGTGATAGATGTATATGCTGGCTATGACTTATAAAAATATTTGTCTTGTGGTCCATAGGCATGTTTAGCTCTACAAGAGACTCTATACACTTTTCATTTATTAGCGTTTTTTTTTTTCCAAATCAAAAAATTCAGTATTGCACTCACCAATGGCCAGATGAAGCCTGTGACCAAAACACTGGATCCTCGGCCACTTGTTCAGTTGAACCGCCTTGACAATATTAGCCCCGTTGTCAGTTGTTATAGCAACCAGTCCCGTCGGGTTGAGCTTCCAGGTTTTGAGCACATCCTGCAGGGCTTCAGCTATATGCTCTCCGGTGTGGTCTTGAGGAAAGTAGCTGGTCTGGAGACAGGCAGTTTTCAGTTCCCAGTCTTCCATGAAATGTATAGTCACACTCATATATGGCTCGCATGTCCTGCTGGACCACATGTCGGTTGTCAGTGCGAAGTGAGACACTTTGGTGAGCTGGGCAGCGAGACTCTGTCTAACATCAGTATACATTTTTGGCAGTGCTTCTCTGGTGAAGTATCGGCTAGGTAACTGGTATCTTCGGTCAAGAGTTTTTAGCAGCTGTATAAAGCCCTCTTGTTCCACAGTTGAGATGGGGACCATGTCTTTAGCAATATGATAGGCCACTGCTTTAGTAATTTCCCCCCACTTCTCACTTTTTGTATCATATGGCACAGCACGAGTATATGAGTGTTGTAAGGTGGTCTGTTTCACGGCAGGAACCTCGGAAGACTTTGCGGTCTGGGCTACAGCACGCAATTTCTCACACTCTTCATACTGCACTTCATGGCGCAGTTGTAAATGGTGGTAAAGATTAGTGGTGCTCGAACCTTTCGTTGCGACGCTTTTTCGACATTCTCTACAGAATACATTATTCTGCTGCTCATCTGACACTTTGAACCCGAACCATCTCCAAATAATTGAGCCATTGGTTTTCTTTTTTCCGACGAGCTCCTCTTCGCTAGCTCCTGTGTCCATCTTGTTGCCAACTGGAGGTGTAGCGATGGGGGAGGGGGTTTGTGTTCAGTGAGGGTGAGAGGCGGGGCAAACAAACCCAGACGAGAGAGAGAGGCAAAATAGCGGCTCCACAAGTGTAATTATAACGCAACATAGACTATATCGATATAAACGATATTGTCACAGCTTATGTCTTGTATAAAAATATATCGATATTTTAAAAAAAATCGATATATCGCCCAGCACTAATGCAAACTAATAAATTCGAACCCTCAGAATAAAATTGCAGATACAACAGGTGGAAATTAGTTTATTCTGACAAGTTGTTGGTTCAGCTTCAGAGAGTGAGATGCTCAGTAGTTCAGGAGGGGCTCAGAATAGAGCTGCAGGCAAGTCCTGCTGGTAGAAGGCCTAAACATGCTGGTGAGATTATGTCTTTAAGGCGATTTCATGCAATGTCTACCAGAAGGGGACCCTGGGACAGAGAATGGGTCTCTTTATGTGGATTGAGAGCACCTCTGTACCACCAAAATGAGCAAGAGGAGGTAGCTGGAAAGAGGGGGTCTCATGTTTTGTTTTTTTGTTTTTCTATAGGAAGCCCATAAAAAAGATGAGAAGCTCTTGGAGTTTCCTCTCAAGCTGAGTCACATCCAGGCTGCAGCCAGGTCAGACATCACTTCATATTATTCACATATTAAATACTACAGTTGTCCACATACACCACTACATTTCTCCATCAACCTGTGTGGGTTAGATTTATTTATTATACTCCTTCTTTCCATCATTTTATTACATCTCTACAGAATCTGAGTGAACACCGCCCCCTGCTGGTTTCTTTTCAGTCCTTCATTTGATACTTAAATTACACCAGACACAAAATGAATGAAACCAAAGCAGAAATGAGGCTACATGGATTTGTTTTCCTTCCTTTGGTAGGATCTCATTGGAAACATTGGATGCTGAGCTGCATTTGCTGACATCTCGCACACACTCAGTGGAGGAGAGCATCCAGAGAGACACAGAGCTGCTGCAGCAACTGGACAGCTTTCTGCAGGTAACACACATAGCAGTATTTTAGTTTTATATAATCTTTAAATAAGTGTGTAGTTTAAAAAGTAATTTCGTGCCTATTCATGTTTGTTTTTTTTATGTTTGTCTCAGCATGCCACATCATCTCTCTGCTCACTCCGCGGCAGTCGGCAACAGCTAAAGAGGGAAGGCAGCGAGCTGATCGACTTTTTCTGCGAGGACAGAGACACTTTCAGGCTGGACGACTGTTTCAGCATCTTCCACACCTTCTGCTCCAGGTTCACAAATGCTGTCAAGGTACAACTATGAATGCAAATCCATTACACGAGCTGTACAACAATCCACACAAGATCCAGTAGATGTGGTTAAAACTGTTGGTATACTTCAACTGATACATTAGTCTTCATCCCATATTTCATAACACTTCTGATTTACAGTGAAACATATTATTTTCTAAACCTTCTGTTTTATGTGATTGCCAACAATTTCACCAATTCAATTTCAATTTCATCAGGAAAATAACTTCTTTCTCTTTTTGAAGGAGAACATGGAGAGGGAGGCGAAGGAGGCAGCTCGTCGTCAGCGGCTACAAGAGCTGGAGGAGAAGAAGAGGCACTCCTGGGCTGGAGGAGAAAAGGTAGGATGACGTACGCAGACACTGTAAAACAAAGTCAATCAAAGATGTCTAACGATGATCCACTCTCTGTTCCTGTTATAGGTGGATGGAGTCTTTGGGCTGCGCTGCCACAGTGAGCTTGACATGTCCACTGCTTTGTCGCGGCATGACGAGGCCGGACTGTTGATGGAGCTCCTGACCCCTAGGTCCCACCCTCGCTCACCAGTGAACAACTCCCACAGTCCTCTGGGACATGCTGTGAGCTTACGTCGTTCCCGAAAGTCTCCATCCTGCTCACCATCTATTGCTGCTGAGCAGGAACTATGCACTTTCCTGGAAAAGGCGACTGATCGCAAAAACATTCAGCAAAGAGGCAAAGGGAGCAGTTTTCCATCTCCCTCAAGTCCAGGATTCCCAGTGTCCACTCAGACGGCACCACAAAACTCCTCATCACCTTCCAAAAGGAGTCCAAAAAACAAAAACCATGCAACTGCCACTTACCTCAGCCAAAATGCTACCCAGGCGTGTGCAAATGCCACTAATCCTGCAAATGAACTTGCAGTCAAACCTACCTCTGACTCAAACCAGCAATCTGAACACAACAACAAAAGCAGCAGTGATCAACCTGGCATGGGTTTAAGCAGCCATTCAACACTTACAACAAGCAAACCAAAAGATGTTGAACTGGTTTTAACTCAGCAGACTGACTGCACTGATAAGAGCTTTCAGCAGAGCACCACTGCTACAGGAAACATGGTGGTGGTTTTAGACAAATGCATGTTGGTTCCTGAGCTAAAAGTGTTTGGCAGTGGCGACACCCTCACAAGTCATAGCGAAAACAGACATGTTGGTCTTCATCAAGATGATGTGACAATCACAGATTTGGAAGAAGAGAAAGGGGATGACTTGCAAGTTGATAAGGTGCAGAATAATGGCCAACTGATTGTAAATACAAAACAATCTGATGAGCAAGTCTGTGAGCTCAGCTCTTCTTCAACACCAAGAGAGGGCGATGAGGGGCAAGAGGATAAGGTGGTTGTATGGTGTGTGACGGGTGTGTGCGAGGCTACAAGTGACACACAAAGCACCTATGCAGAAACTGAAAAAGATCAGCATAAGGGTGACAACCAAGGAGGAAACAAACTAACTTCCTCTGCTTTAGCCAATGACATGCCTTCAGAACCTCAACCGGCCAATGAAAAACCAGTGCCTGTACCCATCAGCAGCCAACCAGTGCCTGTCCCCCGCTGTGATGACACATCACTGCTTGTTTCTTCCTCTGTGTGGCGCCTGAAAGAACCTCCAACACCTAATGTAGTGCCTGCTCTCACAGCAGATGCTTCTGAGAAAGATAAAGAACTGGAGGAAGAGGAAGAAGTGTCCACCAACAGGAACAGTGATGGAGTGACCGTCTCAAAACAATCAACAGAAGAGAAAAGCAAAAACAACATGGCATCTAAAGACTCAACCAGTAAAACTGCAAAAGCAGCTTCTTCCACCAAAGTAAAAGCAGAACCAGCAACTCCATCTAAACTACCCAGCAAGAGCCTTCCTACGTCTAAAGTCCAAACTAATGGGAAGAAACCTACCCCAAACACTATCTCTGCATCTGGCAAATCCAAATCTATCCGGACCCTCACAACCTCCGAGAACAAGGACATGAGGAGGGTTGTGCCAATATCCAGGACCAACAGAAGTCCATCCAGAATCAAACATACAGAGAAGAATCGAGGCTCCTCCAGCACCGCAGTGCCCACCAGTCTGACTCCCTCAAAACGAAGCAGTGCTTCCCCTCGACGAGTAGCGAGGCCTGCAAATGCTCCTTCATCCCGACAATCTGGGCTCCCCAAGACTTTGGATCCAAAGGACTCAAAGAACCAGAATGTTTCAGGTACTCAGCCATCTGCCCGAGAACAGAACAAGGACTTTCAAGGAAAGATGTCCAGCCAAAAGCCCTTAATGAAACCTAAAGCCCAGCACTCTCTCAGGGTGGAAGAAGTGGAGCAGGAGGCAGCGTCAGTGCTCCTGCCACTCCTTTGCGCAAAGCCACTAGCTCTTCATCATCTGTGTTTCCGGGTTTTGCACGGAGCACAGCCTCTTCTTCTTTCAGACGTACTCACACCAACCTTGCTGTTCCTGCTGCTTCCCACTCCCCCAACATTGAGTCAGACCCCTCCCCCAAACCTTCTTCCAAGACCTCCTCCCCTGTTACCCCATCCAGCACCTCCTTGCCTATTACACGATCAAGATCACTAAGAGTCCATGCGTCAGCAAGATCCTCAGATGTCCAAAAACTCTCCCCCTCCTCACAGAGGAAGTCTCAGAGCGTCAAATCATCTCCTCGTGCATCGCGCCACGACTTGCTGGCTCCCCCTAAAGGCCACAGACGGAATGACAGTGACAGTGACAAGTCCGCTCATTCTCAGGACTCGGTCTTGCCCACAAGGCCGCGCTGGAGATAAACTCTTGGTTGTTTTGTTTTGAGGATTTTTTCCTAATCACTCCTCCTTCAGGAAAGTCAGGAGATACACTCCATTATGAAATGTAGATACCTTTTAAAATGTTCAAGTTTAATTTGAGTAACAAAGGAAGATACAATGAGATTGTCTCGTATGGATTTAAATCTTGTTTGTTACCTTGTTTGTTTGTTATTATAAGGTTTAAGTGCAGCGGAGCTGAAAAGTTCACTACGTTTTCTTTGTACTATATTGTCCTTGTAATGTACTTTAAACAACCACAGAGGGGAAAAACAACTTGTTTTCAAGGTATATTTGTATTCTTTCTAAATCTATTAATTGAGAGTACATTCCAAGATTAATGACAATAATGACCTCTCCTCACGACCTCAGGAAAGCCGATGTCTCATCAGAAATCACAGACCTTTTTGTTTTGGTCAGAGTGAAGCTCTGAGATCTCTGGATGAGTCGGGAAATGACTACAGCCTGTGACGTGATTGCTAACAAGCTTTCAGTCAAAACCACACTAACACTAGCAGTTCTGAATAATTTGGTGGCCGTAGCCATGACTTGATCTCTCCTATTAGGCCTACAGACACTTGAGTCAGTCTGTCCGTTAATCCACAGACTAAAGGCTCCTACTATGAGAGTAAGGGGTACGCCGTATTGTATGAAAGAAACTATTACAACCAACATACAAACTGCAAATTTAAACACTGAATTGAAAGGAGGAGCTAAAAAACGGAGTGAATAAAATCTAATTTCATTTTATTTGTACTCCCTTTGAGTTATTCCTGTGGTACTTTTTTCCTTTTTGAAAGAAATATCTGCAGCTATAAAGATGTACATCTTTGGAGTATCCTGAAAATTCTGCAGTTTTTAAAGGTCATGTGACTGAATGCCTTTTCGATTCACAAGCACCTTTAACTGCACGAACCGTGCTGCAGAATCTCTTTAATCCAGGCTGGACTTATATAGAAATAATAATATTACTACAATACTAATTGTGTTTTTATAAAGCCTGACATAACTAATCTTTGAGAGCGGTGGTGTCTTTTTTTAAAAACATGATCAGTTTAAACAAGGAGATATTTATAACTCTGATTAAAACAGACACTTTCTGACTGACTTGGAAAATTCAAGTTGTGTTTTCATATGAGGACATTTTTATGTTTATCTGTCTTTATTTATGTATGTATGTAATGTTTCCCTACTAATTAATAAAGCATTGTTCCTCAGTCACTCTGTGCACTTCATTCAAAGACTGTATTGCACTTTTTCCTGCCAGAAGACAATGTTTTAATTGAAATAGACTGAAATATCTCGCTTCAAGTGGATGAATGTCTGGAAACATTCACTTTAAAACCAAGCACATTTGAAACTATATACACATTTCCTATTCTTACAGCTGCATTTTGTATCTAATCTTGAGCAGAACGTCTGTGTGTCTGCACCTCTCATTAATTCTGGTCTTGTATCATATTTAAAACAGAGAAACTAAAGCAGTCGAGACCATCATCAATCTCAAAATCATCCATTTTTATAGTTCTTAGAGTTCAAGAAACAAGCACAAATGTGTTTTTGCTTCTAGGTTTTCTGTAGTGATGTAACAACGCTGAAGCTAAAGTAACTGTAGTGATTTGTGTAGAGGAAAACGTCTCTGTGGTAACATCACTGCCAACGTGTTCATCTTGAATGTGTTATTAGACTTAAAAAAAACCTTTACAAGTATCTTTGATTTCTTTAAACACTGTAATAAGAATTGTGCTTTCAGGCGTTACTGCTGTTCTCTGAATATTTGTCAAGTCTAAAACCTTCTCTGTAACCCCTACAGATGGCTGTGTGTAGAAAATCCCAGTAGTTTCTGAAATACTCAGAGCAGCCTGTGTAATACCAACAACCAAACCTGTTAAACTTCTTTTCCATATCTACGTCCATAAATGCGTGGAGCTACTGCTATGTGATTGGCTAATTAAATATTTGCATTGGTGAGCAGTTGTACAGGTTTACCTAATATAATCTTTCATTATCTCGTTTACAAACCCATCAATCTACATCATGTGTGTCAAACCCGAGGCCTGCGGGCCACATCTGGCCCAACGTATATTTATATCCGGCCCGCGAGATCATTTCTATATAGATTCAGAGTCGACTGCAGAGGTGCCCATTGTGTCCCAGTCAAACAGTCCTCAGCAGTTATTAGGTAAGATGACATCTTTCTGTAGTTCATTATTCTAACAAGCAAAAAGTATTAAAGTGATGTTTACGTTGTGTATTTCAGACAGTGAGATGCAGAAACTGCAGGCCACAGGAGAAATGTAGTTTTCTGTAGTATACACTGGGATGTCATGCTTGGAGAAAACTCTCCTGAGTTTCTCTGATACACCGGCTACATAGGGGATGACAATGTTGTTGCGTCTGTCTTTCTTATCCTCCCTCGCTGGTGTCTGATCTTCTTTTCTGTGCCTCTTTGCTGACTTTAAGAACGCCCATTTAGGATAGCCGCACGTTTTGAGTGCTTCCTTTACATGTGTGTGTTCCTTCTTTTTTCTTTCAGGCTTAGAGGGAGCACGACATCCCAGTGTATTTCAGACCCAGCAACACGCTCAGACAAAAACTGGTTCACCCGAAAGACAAAACGCCAAAACACAAACTTAACAATGTGGTGTATGCTGTACAGTGCAGCAAGGAATGCCCAGACCTCTACATTGGAGAGACCAAACAGCCACTTCACAAGTGCATGGCACAACACAGAAGAGCCACCTCCACAGGACAAGACTCAGCAGTCCATCTGCATCTTAAGGATAAAGGACACTCTTTCAAGGATGCCAATGTTCACATTTTGGACAGAGAGGACAGATGGTTTGAAAGAGGAGTGAAAGAAGCCATCTATGTCCACTGTGAGCGACCATCTTTGAACAGAGGCGGTGGTTTACGACACCAACTCTCTGCCATCTATAATCCAGTTTTGAGATCCCTTCCCAGACGCCTTAACGCCCACTCACATCCTGGGCCATCTGACCTCAGGAATTCGCATGATAAGGTGGGGCCAGGTTTCACAATGAACACACCCAAAACTCTGGCTGATTGGGACCCACACCCAGTTTCACACCTTGGCTCAGGCGATTAGAGGATCATCAGGGGGTCCTTTTGTCCCTCTGTGGGGGGATACCCCCACTAGTTTATATCTGGGACTCTCCACCATTTGACCTTAGAACTGAAGAAGCTTCTCGGATGGGAGGTGAAACGTCTTCAAGCAACTTAAAGAAGTCCAGACGCTTTTCTTTGCAAGCTCCTTTGACTACGATGACCTGGATGACTGAGAACTTTCTCAGACACGTGAGCTTGAGTAGAAATACGGTTGCTGATCGGGTTTGTGAGATGACCACTGATTTAAGAACACAGTTGTGTGAAAGAAGCAAATACTTTATAGCATACTGTCTTGAGGTGGATAAAAGTACAGACATGATGGACATTACACAGCTGGCCATCTTCATCCGTGAAGTGAACTCCAATATGCCCGTTTCAGAGGAAATATTGGACATTAAATCGATGCACGGTACAACGACAGGAAAAGACATGTTTGAAAACTTATGACGGTTATTAGAAGTTATTCTTTATTCTAAGTGTATTTATTCTGAAACAATATTCCTGTCTGTTTTTATTCATATTTATGTTCAAAAAACATTGTTTTAGTGTTTTCAATAAATGCTTACCCTGTTGGCACCTCTGATCTACAGCAGCTGCATCCTTCACAGCCTTTGTGATACTGACTCTCCCTGGTGACCAGAAACAAGAGTCCTTCACCAGTCCTGTAAACCAATTGCAAATAATTTTGGATCCACCTCCACCAGAAAATCAACAACTGCAAATCATAGCATACTGGGGGGAAAGCAAAAGAAGTCAACTAGTACTGCATTGCCAGTGGCACATATTCAGACTTCAGTGGCAAAAGCATCATTTTCCATTTTAATTCATCAACTAATACAACATGCATGTGTTTAGACAGATTTGAAAGAAACAACAAGGCATGTTTAGTCCAGCAGGAAGCTGAAAGGGCATTACAGTTTTCAAGACCTGACACGGTGCTTTGACAACTTGGCAATCATGTCAAATATTTGTCACTATAAGAATTTCTCCCCTACATTACACAAGATAAGATAAGACTTTATTAATCTCTCGGGTGGGTTCCTCTGCGAAATTCAGTAAAGATTGATGCCTAAACAGGGACTTGAACCCTGGACCCTTAGATTAAAAGTCTGATGCTCTAGTGACTGAGCTATCCAGGCTCAATAATTGCTTATTAATGTAAGAGTCTGACTCTGCAATGTATAAGCAGCCATAGTCAGCAAAGTTATAATGAAAGTAACAAACAACTCATGTTTTGATGAACTGCAAACCCTCCTGGTCATAATCACATAAGCTGTACATGCAGGAAGCAAAGGCTGATAAAGGAGCAGGCACAACATTCAGACAAAATCCAAGACATAATGAAATGAACCCACAATAACAGTGTATGCATAAATACAGGTGTCAGTGAACACGTAACGATCACAGCTCTTTAGAACCACAGCCAATTTTTCCCCAAATAAATGTGTAGATTTTAAGCTAAATATATATTATAGAATCAACACCATGGACATTTCAGATTTCACACAGGTGGTTGGTTGTTACACTCTGGAAATGTGAGTGTTATGGACCCTCTGTGTGTGCGTGGGGTTAAAATGATGCCACCTTAAAATGAAACTGAGAATAATTAACACGAAAATGTTGTATCGAAAGGGGAAAAAATGAAACTGAAAAAAAGGTGAATTGAAACCGTAAAATGTGCGATAAATTTTATTTTCTATTATAACTAAGTTTGAAACCTACATCTTTGTGTTTTTTTTGCTTACATCTTTTTTTTTCCAATTTCAGTTTGCTGGCAATGTTGCTGTACGAATGAGTATTACGGCCACATTAAGAGAAACTATTGTAGAATAAGATTGAAAATAAAGTTTCAATTTTGAGATTAAAATCGTAATTCATTGAGGAAAACAGTCCAGATGTGGAGATTACAGTTTTTCAAGACAAACTGCAACAGTTTGCTGTACCCTCTGAGTTAATGTAATTGTTGCTTCAGGATCCGTTTAGTCCCATCAGGAAATGATTTCTCTTCACAAACACAGTGTGGTGATCAGCAATAGGTGAAAAGATGTGTGGAAGCTGCCATCTCATCAAAAAAAAACACATACAAATGGAAATCGAGGGTTACAGCATGAGGAAGGAAGTAATGAAGTACAAATACTTTGTTACTGTATGATGTCACCGTTCACTGAGGACTCACGCGCAGGACTCTTCACTTTGAGGAGAAATAGTTTATTACAGCAGGTATGTGTACAGACAGTGCAGGGAATTGTGCTATATACAAGTGTGACGGGGTCCAGGCTCCAGGAAATCCAAGGTGGGGAGGACAGGGAAAGCTTCTCTTCGCTCACTCACTGCTCGCTATAGCCACTCTCCAATCATTCAAAACTAAGGATCTGCTCCGGGAAAACAGGGCCACGTCCAGAGGAACTAAACACAGAGTGTACACATTAGAATGAAGGCACAGAAATAGCAAGAGTCTAATGCTAAGAGACCTTTAGGAGACCTTCATACTTTAGGTTTAACACCTTTAAGGGGAGTTATTATTTGTCACTGCGAGCCTCAATCAAACTGCTTTGAGATTAAACAGTAACACATGGAATTCATTCCTGTTGGTGTATTAATCACCAGCAATATCACAGAAAAAGAAATAAAAGTGGCAAAACTATGTGTCATAGTCAGGGCTTCAAGTGTTTCCTTTTTCTTGCTTTTGGCCCAACGACTGATTGTAAAGCTCACATGTAAGTCTTCATGTTTTTAAATCAGATATTGGTTCTGTACATGTGACATTATGTTTTTTCATATCCTGAAACGTGCTGCTAAACAAACTGAGGCAGACTAACTGTGCTATTTAAAGGTTGCAGGTTAGTGCAGGATAAACACACTGTAAACCCGAATGTTCAAAGTAATTAAATAGATTAAGTAGTGTATACTCAAAGTCTTTAAAAAGTTCTGTTAACTTAAATATGTCAAGTTCGTGTAACATGTTCTTCTTTTTGAGTAGATGAAACTAATAATTTTTGATTGAAATGAACTATTTCTATATTAAGTAAGCATCACTTAAGATCATAACTTAAGCACAACGTAACACAGTTAAGTTAGGACATATAAGAATGGTAAAGTCCTGTTATTTTTGTTGTTTCAAGTAGGTAGGATTTAATAATAAACTTAATTTATGTAGCACATGCTAAAATACAATAAAATCTCAAAGTGTTTCACCAAATAAGTAAAATCAAATTGTCTTAAACGCATTAGTAGAAGACAAAATGTATTATTTTAATATTCATTGTCTTATCAATGTATTTTTTTTAAAGTGTTGAGCAGCTGCAGGAATCAATTTTTATTCCGAGTTAATAGCTGATTCACCCTCCGAAGCGAAAGGCGGCGCTAATGAGCATTATACACTGATCGTTTTCCGCTATACGAAACACAAAAAGTAAAGGTATATGGGCGGGAAACGGCACCAAAGAGGCAACACGGACGACTGGAGAAAGTTGGACCTAATGGCAGCAACTAGCATCACTGGACTTACAGTAAGTTTTCAATGTTGATATTAGTTTATTGTTAAAATACGAATATTTAGTTGTATTTTGGGTGCGTGTCGAAAAGAATAGCAGAAATGTCAGGTCCGTTTTTTATGTGCTTTGCTGCTCTCAAAGAAGAAGAAACTTTGCGCTTGCAGAGCTAGCATTAAGTTGTTGTAATGAGGGTCGCAGACTGTTTAAAAAGTTAGATAGTACTTGTTCTAGAGGTGGCGCCCGGTCGCCTAGTATGAAACAAAGTGTTTTAATCTCTCTAAATTTTGAAACCCCCTCTCATGACTCAGAATAGTTGGGTCCAAACAAGCCCGTGTTCCCTGCAGTTACACAGCGGAGATACCTGTCTGCAGTGAGAGTGCTTTCAAGCCGTTTTCTTGTTAGAAATGCTATATTTTAAACTATATGTGCGAATAAGTGGTGCAGGTGTATTAGGCGTTTGAGCGATGGTCTCCATAGGTGTTTTTTATATATATTACATATAACATTGTAATATTTGCTTGATGGCTTTAGTATTGACTAGAGATGCATTCACACTTTGGGGATTAAATGAAAAGATCATTAACAGAGAAAAATTATGAATGGAAGTATTTATAATTTGTCACCATTTGGATGCTTTTTAATTGTTCATCAGTTTATGCCTTTGGATCTCTCTATTCCAGCTTCAAGAATTAAGACAGAGTCAAGGAAGAGAACTGGGGATGTGATAAAGACACCAGGTAATTCATTTTGTTTTGTGAATTCTTCTACCAATCACCTCTCTCGCTCTCTCTCGAGTTGTCTTAAAATATGTTAAACTAACTACTAAACCAACTTTACTTATGCTATTTTCCACCTATAGATTCTTATATAAAACAAACTTTTTGAGGAAAACAGGTTGCCATTTTAAAGCAGTGTTAGCTATAGTCCATGACCATGTCTTGTGAGATAATAGTAATTCACTTATTGTTATTATTTATCACTTATTAATATAACTTAACTGTTATATTAAGTTGTAAGTATAAGGAGTTTCCACATTTCCCCTGCGCAGACAAACCATAGTGATGTCCTGCCCACCAGTGAAGGAGCTCTTGAACCTCTGGCCTGCTCTAAAAATGGAGTCTGGGGTAATATGGATCAGCTCTCCTTAAAATGAAAATTGTAATTCTTACTCATGTTGCAGCTTTTTGCTGCTTTATAAAGGTGTGCGAGATTCTTCAAATTGAACTGTATTGTCCTTTTGCTGTAGTTGTATGCAGAGTTTCAGCAGATTACAAATCAGAACCTGCCCAATACATTCTACGCTGAACTTGACCGCCATCTTTCTCGACTGATGACCTTATTCAGACAGAAGGCATCAAAAACTGGGAAGACAGCAGATGCCCTGGCTGAAATTCTAAGAATTCACGATGAACAGGTAATAATAGATTGTTACACATTTCATAGGTTGAACCAGTGGAACATTGGACAGGTTCAATGATTTAAATGAGCTTTTTGAATTTTGCTATTAGTCCACTTTGTGTTTGCTATTTGTTGACTGTATTAAAGATGTGAACAGGTTATTTGTGGACATATGTTCTGATTTGATTTGTTGTTCAGTAAACTCACCAGTATATAAAATTCTGTTTTTATCTGGCAATAGGAAATCCATGATATCCACACCAAGCACACTACCGTTCTCCACGCCCTTCCTGTCTATCTGCGTGAGGATGTCTCTGGATTTTTCAGAACCTGCACTGTGAGTGTCCTTAAGTATCTAACAGATACTACTGTGTATATAAACAGTGCATCAAATTACAAACATGTATTTTGATGCACTGTTTGGACTTACCTTTGTTTAGTCTACCCATATGGTTTCCTTGTGTGGTCTTTTCTGTCTCCTCATACGAATGAACTGAATTGGTGTTTTGTTGAAAGTGATAAGATGTTTAGTAAAACATTTCCTGTGTATTTCCTTTAGCTTAGTTTCAGTCTATCTCACACCATTGATTCTCTGGTGAATTAGCTGATTTATGTGTGCAGAACATGGATCTTCTGTTTTTCACCTCTTACAGTGAGACCCAGGTCTCCCTTGTAAAAGAGGTATTGGATCTCAACGGGAGTTGGTAAAATGAGAAATTATATGTCGTCTGTTATATTTCTTGGGTTAGATTGTGATTAGTATCTCTTTTTATTCATTCAGGACGAATCTGATGAGTTGGAACTTGATGGGTTGAAGTGGCCCTCTTCACTGTCATCAGTGACCATGACATGACAAGTCCAGTTCACTACCAACCTGTGAAAATCTCTGTCGTCATTGAAAGTGATGCCGTGTTCAGTCTCCCCAGATTTGGTGAAGCCTTCTGGTAATGTTTGGACTAATCTATGCACTTCACCTCAGCTACCCCAGAGTTTGTTCTCATTAACATAATGCAAAGCAACACTAATGTTTTGTATGTTTTAATGTTTTTCGTAATACTATTTCTAAAACATTGTGGGCTGCGCAAGATGACCTAAATTCACTGTTTGATACTGGTTAATGTAAAACAAATAGCATTGTAATTCACTCAAATTGCTGCCCTGTTGCCTTATTCAGATATTAGCCAGGAGCCAAAAGCACATTTTGATATATTTATTATTATTTGGCATTATTTTTTATTACTCTGACAGTTTTCCTGACTAAACAATTTTTGGTCTACTTATTTTAATTTATAAATGTTTTGTTAATTATTTTTAATTTATTTAATTTTTAAAGAAAATGTATTTAATTTCAACCATAAATTAAAGAATTAAAGCTACTAAAGGGAGCAGGCAAGATACTGTTCAATGACAGATGTTTATGACTTTTGCATATTAAGTTACCGATACTCAGTGTAATTGAGGCAATCAATTGCCTCAAAATTTTAAGTTTTGGGTCACATGTTTTTAAGTATCAAGTAGTCAACATATTTGACTAACGTGTACTTAAAATAATGACAACACAAACTAATAAACATTTGAGTTTTGTTAACATAAAAATGTTGTGGTTGTGTACTCGTTTTTTATAAGTTCTGTGAACTTATTCCTTTGAATTTATAAACTTGAAATTTTAAGTCATATTAACTGCAAATATTTGAGTTGACCGTTCTCAAAAGATACAAGTACCATGTAATCCAAACTTTTATGTTCTGGAAAAATTTGACTTTTGAGTTGATCAACTCAAAAAAATTGAGGCAATCGATTGCCTCAATTTTTTTGAGTTCTGGTAACTTATTCGGGTTTAAAGTGCAGGTTAGTTTGCTGCACTGTGATGGATTTAAGTGCAGAACAGTGTGTGACTGCTGCACAGTGGCTGTGGTTTCATGCTCAGTTTGATTACATCAAGTGTAGCAGAGATGAATTTGAAGTTAAGATTCACTGAATTTCACCTTCATACCAGCTGAATAGTGTCTAATAAAAAGAGCATAAACAGTTTACTGTCAGTGTAGAGGATGGAAATCAGTTCAACTAATGAAACATCTGCTGACATCTGGTTGAATTCACTTGTGTAAATCCACAAAGAGCAGCAGGTCAGCTGATCAC
>NW_024387390.1:30613-61028 GCF_900408965.1 Simochromis diagramma
AGTGTGAACGGCACAAATCCGATATTTTCAAATCCGATCTGGGTCACTTTCGTATGTGGTACTGAATCCGATACACATCTGATGTTTCAGAAAGCGACTGCTGTGTGAACGGTCATGTCGCATTAAATCCGTCTTTTATGTCACTGACACTGGCCAGAGGGGCCGATGGCGCGAAATGGCAGCCTCGCTTCTGTCAGTCTGCCCCAGGGCAGCTGTAGCTACAACTGTAGCTGCCTCCACCAGTGTATGAATGTGAGAGTGAATGAATAATGGCATTGTAAAGCGCTTTGGGTGCCTTGAAAAGCGCTATATAAATCCAATCCATTATTATTATTATTATTGACACAAGACAGACGCCAATTATCAGCGCCAGAGAAGCGCCCGAGAAGACATCGCGAACGCTTCCTGGCCATCCGGTGAGACTGCTGAGAAGACAACGTTGGAGAAACGTGAACATTTTATTTGTACTGTATAACCTGCAGATTCTGACAGAAATCTGCAGCTATCCTTTGAAGCACCGCTCCTCTAAAACAGCAATAAGGATCATTATTAGGTTATCTACATTATTATGTAAATAACAAAATAACTTAAAGCAAAAATTGGGAAACATGAAGTCCGAAGTCTTTATATTAAGGGCCATCAGTCAAACAATATAATTTGTTCTGGGTCTAAACAGAGCGCGTTGTGTGTGACGTCTTCTTTTGCGCATGCGGGCCGCTTTGAGCGTTCACACTAGAGCGCGTTTGCTGTCACATTTTATTTGTAGTGGCAGACAAAAAAATCGGATTTGATCAAAAAATCGGAATTGATCATTAAGACCTGCAGTGTGAACGTAGCCAGAGTCTGAAGCCAGGAGAGCATATTAAGTGTTCATTGTTTTTGTATTTTAACCGAACAGCTGTTTGCGCGTTTTACACACCCTCTCCGGACCACGTTGAGTTGTTGACATGACAACGGCAAAAGCGACGCATGCGCTTTTCACTTGTAAAACACATTGGTGTATGGGTAATGTAGTCTCTGCTCTCGGTGGGACGAATTAGGAAGCGTGCTTGTGAAGGGCGCTCTGAAAAGCGGCAGCGCAGCCAAACGATTATAACAGATGTGCAAATGAGAGTACCGGTATGCTAAAAGCACGTTCTGGGCGCATGGAGAGGTGGCGGTACTCTCAAGAGCTATATTTAGAAGTGGCGGTACTGAGTACCGGCGCGTACCGGCCCACTTAAAGCACTGGCACTAAGGAGAAATCAAAGAAGGAATGGAAGACAAAACACAAACTAAACACGCATCACCTGCAGGGCATGGCGCCTGAGGAGGATGAGTGTGTTTTCAACATGTTTAATCTGGTTGGCTTTAATAAGTGCTGTGCGGAGCCCATCTATGCCACTATCCAGGTAAATGGGAAGGAGCTACAAATGGAGGTGGATACAGGGGCTTCAGCTTCGGTGATCAGCCAAGCCACCTACCACAGCTTGTAGCACTCGGGCGGGGCACCAGCTCTCCAAGCGACTGAGATAAGCCTGAGACAGTACACGGGTGAATGCATTCCCCTGCTTGGTGCTATAGAGGTGCATGCAGCATATCAGGGTCAAGAAGCGGCAGCAACACTACTGGTGGTGAAAGGGGAGGGGCCTAGTCTGCTGGGTCGTGACCTTCTGCAGAAAAGCCGCCTGAACTGGAGAGAAATCAGGTATGTAACGGTAATAGCAGAGTTACTGGGAAAGTATGCAGATGTGTTCAAGAATGAATCGGGCACTCTCCGGGGCACCACTGTGAAGCTGTGTGTGGACCCTTTTGCCCGGCCACGCTTTTTCAAACCACGCACTGTACCATACGCCATGAAGGCCAAGGTGGAAGCAGAGTTGGAGAGACTACAACAGATAGGGGTCATTGAGCCAATAGAGTTCTCGGACTGGGCAGCCCCGATTGTACCAGTGTTGAAGAGGACGGAGGGGTGCGTATATGCGGTGATTACAAACTGACAGTGAACCAAGCCTCTCAGCTCGACGCCTACCCTCTGCCTCGAGTGGATGACCTGTTTGCCACACTGGCGGGTGGTCGGACATTCACAAAGTTGGATATGAGTCATGCTTACCAGCAGTTGCTGCTGGATGAAGAATCAAAAAAATATGTGACAATAAACACACACAAGGGGCTGTTCAAGTACAACGCCTGGTGTTTGGCGTTGCATCCAGTCCGGCTATCTTTCAGCGCACCATTGACAATCTTCTGCAAAAACATTCCTGGTGTTGCTGTTTACTTGGATGACATTTTAGTTACAGGTAAAACAGAAGAGGAGCATCTGCGTAACCTTGAGCAGGTGTTGAAGAAGCTCTCAGAAGCTGGGTTGCGTTTTGAAGCGCAGTAAGTGTGTTTTCCAAGCCCCTAGCGTGACATACCTGGGTCATCGCATCTCTGCACAGGGCCTGTCCCCACTGGAAGAGAAAGTGAGGGCAGTAAAAGAAGCCCCGAGTCCAAAGAATGTAGCTGAACTAGATCATTCTTGGCTTAGTGAACTATTATGGGAAGTTTTTGCCTGACCTCTCCAGCATGCTTGCTCCCCTGTATGGGCTACTGCACAAAGACAGTCAGTGGAGGTGGTCCCAAGCACAGGAGAAGGCCTTCAGACAGGTAAAAGAACTGTTACAATCGGCACCGCTCCTGGTGCATTTTTGATCCGGAGAAGGAGGTGGTCCTGTCCGTGATGCCTCCCGTATGGCCTAGGAGCTGTTCTTTTCCCAATCGCATGGAAGATGGGGGAAGAGAAACCGGTCGGATATGCGTCACGCACGCTCACAGCAGCAGAAAAGGGCTATTCACAGCTTGAGAAGGAAGGCTTAGCAATAGTTTTTGCTGTGAAACGATTTCATCAGTACCTGTATGGCTGCCCATTTACTGTTGTTACAGACCATAAGCCCCTCCTGAGTCTCTTTAGTGAAACAAAAGGGCATCCCACCCATGGCTTCAGCCCGGGTTCAGCGCTGGGCATTAAAACTGTCGGCATACCAGTATCGCATTGTTTATAAGGCGGGACCTGAAAATGCGAATGCAGATGCTTTCAGCCGCCTCCCCCTCCCGGAGGTCCCGACCAGTCGAACTTGCCCCCAGAAACTGTGTTTTTGCTGGACAGGTTGGCGAACTCTCCGGTTCTGTTGCTAAAAACATCAAAGCATGGACTGAACGGGATCCAGAGTTATCTCAGGTTAAACAGTGGCTGTTGCAGGGCTGGCCAGCAACAGTGGAGCAGGATCAGCTCAAACCGTATGCCAAGCGTCAGCAGGAGCTCAGTGTTCAAGATGGCTGCATCCTGTGGGGTTCCCGAGTCATTGTTCCGCCTCCAGGTCGGTCACAGATCATTGAAGTGTTGCGTGAGGGATTTCTCGAATGAAAAGTCTGGCAAGGTCATTCGTGTGGTGGCCGGGAATGGACAGTGCCTTGGAAGACAAGGTAAAAGCCTGTTCTCAATGTCAGTCAAACCAAAAAATGCCGCCACCTGCCCCACTCCACCCATGGGAGTGGCCTGGCCGTTGTTGAAAATCTCCCAATTCTTTTAATCTTTGGGCTGAAGGAAGGACAGTACTCGGTGTATAAATGCTCAATCAACAATCATTTATTTCCATACAATTCAATACTTATGAGCAGTTAGAACCATCCTGATGGGGAGACCTGCCTGCAGAGGGTCACAGCAAGTCTCAAAATGGTGAGGGGTTACTCAGCTTCTTATAGTCTCTCGTGGCCCCCACCTAGTCGTAAAAGCCTAAACATCACATTCTTTCTCTCTTACGGCGCCTAAGTTATGACCTCGGCTCCCCGTCTTTCTGCTCTTCTGAAAAGGTGGGGGTCTGTCTCGTCTATTATCTGCACAAGGTCCTCTTGCACACAACATTTTCTTCATGATTCAGCAGTTATGAAATGTCAAGAAACAGTGTAACACATTCAACAGTGTCGAGTAATACAGGTCCATCCAATAGATCTAATGAGTTTCACACTCTTAGTATGATGCAAACTAGAGCTGGGCGATATGGACCAAAATTCATATCTCGATATTGTTTAGCTGGATGGCGATATAAGATATATAGCTCGATATTTTTTAATCCCATAAAGTAAGAACAAAAAGAGAGTTCTTGGTCAAAGGTACTTGTCCCAGATGTCACCCATGTAACTTTTATTAAGATACAACTGTAGATGTACATGAAAAAATTGTCAAAACTAAATTGTCAGCATTTATTAAATAATAATGCTCCATTTTTTTTCTTTCATACATAACAAAAAGCTAAAATTGTAAACTAAATGTAAAATGTAAACTAAAAAAGATGCAGATCTAAATAACAAAGGCATCTTGCTCTTTAAAAAGTGCTTACACTGAATTAAAAGTTTTCTAAAGTGCTTCTTTGTGTGTATTGCTGAACAATCATCTGGTACTTTGCAAAAAACCAAACATGTAAACAGATTGAACGAAATTAACAAAATTACATTCTTTGGTCAGTGGGTCTTTGTGCAAATCTCCAATGACAATAACAATATAGAAAGAACACAAACAATTGGCAAGGCCAACAAACTGTACAGCTTACAGATTTTTGTGCCAGGAAAACTAATCTGTCAACATTATCAGGCTTCAACGATGCCCTGTGACAGGTTACAATGTTTCCACTGCAACTAAAAATCCTTTCAGAAGGGGAGCTGGTAGCTGGCGCACAAAGATATTTCTTGGCCAGGAGGCTCAGTGCTGGAAAGGCAACTTCATGTTCCTTCCACCATTTGAGAGGGTCAGCATCACTCTCTACACAAACTGACAACAGGTAGCTAGAAAATTCATTTTCGATGCTTCCCTTTTTGTGAAACCAGTGTTGGTGGCTGTGCTGCTGCTGGAAGAAGCTTGCCAGTGATCTCTTTTTTTTTAGCTGTGTGTCCTACTGCTGCTTCTTCTCGGTCTGCAGACTCAGGCACGGCTGGATCAGTCAGCTCAGACAAACACGTACCCTGATAGCTGAGCAGAGACTCTGCCTCCAAGATGAGTTTATGTTTTAGTGCATTAATCTTCTCACTAGGGATGTATTTCGCCCTGAACCGTGGATCCACAAAAGAAGCCAGTCCAACAGGTCACTGGTGGATGGATCTGCATATTTATTGTTGAGGTAATCCACAATGCGGGTCTTGATGGATTTACACAGCTTCACTATACTCCTCTCCAGGTGCCAGGAGACTAGTGTTAACAGGTGTAGCACAGGTCTGACATAGGACAGGGTCACATACTTTCTCTCCTGAAAGTGCATCAGTGAAGTCCTGACAGGGTTTGAGAGCTTTCTGAACTGCTTCCAGGACCTCTATGTCCTGCCAAGTAGGGACTAGAGGTCTGGCTTTCATGTCGACAGAGAGGACTTTAGAAAGTGCTCTTTCTGCTCCAGAACTCTCTCTATCATGAGAAGCCTTGATCCCCAGCGAGTTGTTGCCTCTGTGAGTAGCTGGTGACTTGGAAGACCCAGCTGTATTTGCACTTCAGCCAGCTCTCTTCTCTTCCTCCAGCTGTAGGAGAAGCTGCTGACGACTTTCTTACACAGAGAATAGCCCGGGTAATGCGGGCATCATCCATAGCATGTCCTGTGACACACAAAATACAAACTTTTAAAATCACTTTAATTGTTATGTTAAGATGCAAATCACTCAGGCAAATTAACATCCATCTCAGATTGTATAGAATGTGATGCATAAGAACTTAACAATATTTGCAAAATGTGTCGTGTATTGTATAACCTAGAAATGGTTCTAGTTAAACTATCTTGGTAAAATCACCAGATCACCAAATGATTAGAACATGTTTTTTTTTGTTTTTTTTACACCTTTTAATCTCACTATGGATTTAAAAATGTATCCCTGTCTTGTCTCAGCTGTGGTCCTCATTTTAGTTGTCACAACTCATCTCTACAAAGACAAATACACCCCAATACGTGTTATTGGATTTAAGAGGGATAGTTTATTTATTTATTCAAACTAACTTTCGATTCTAAGTGATAGAGTATATGCTGGCTAGGACTTATAAAAATATTTGTCTTGTGGTCCATAGGCATGTTTAGCTCTACAAGAGACTCTATACACTTTTCATTTATTAGCGTTTTTTTTTTTCCAAATCAACAAATTCAGTATTGCACTACCAATGGCCAGATGAAGCCTGTGACCAAAACACTGGATCCTCGACCACTTGTTCAGTTGAACGCCTTGACAATATTAGCCCCGTTGTCAGTTGTTATAGCAACCAGTCCCGTCGGGTTGAGCTTCCAGGTTTTGAGCACATCCTGCAGGGCTTCAGCTATATGCTCTCCGGTGTGGTCTTGAGGAAAGTAGCTGGTCTGGAGACAGGCAGTTTTCAGTTCCCAGTCTTCCATGAAATGTATAGTCACACTCATATATGGCTCGCATGTCCTGCTGGACCACATGTCGGTTGTCAGTGCGAAGTGAGACACTTTGGTGAGCTGGGCAGCGAGACTCTGTCTAACATCATATACATTTTTGGCAGTGCTTCTCTGGTGAAGTATCGGCTAGGTAACTGGTATCTTCGGTCAAGAGTTTTTAGCAGCTGTATAAAGCCCTCTTGTTCCACAGTTGAGATGGGGACCATGTCTTTAGCAATATGATAGGCCACTGCTTTAGTAATTTCCCCCCACTTCTCACTTTTTGTATCATATGGCCACAGCACGAGTATATGAGTGTTGTAAGGTGGTCTGTTTCACGGCAGAACCTCGGAAGACTTTGCGGTCTGGGCTACAGCACGCAATTTTCACACTCTTCATACTGCACTTCATGGCGCAGTTGTAAATGGTGGTAAAGATTAGTGGTGCTCGAACCTTTCGTTGCGACGCTTTTTTCGACATTCTCTACAGAATACATTATTCTGCTGCTCATCTGACACTTTGAACCCCGAACCATCTCCAAATAATTGAGCCATTGGTTTTCTTTTTTTTCCGACGAAAGCTCCTCTTCGCTAGCTCCTGTGTCCATCTTGTTGCCAACTGGAGGTGTAGCGATGGGGGAGGGGGTTGTGTCAGTGAGGGTGAGAGGCGGGGCAAACAAACCCAGACGAGAGAGAGAGGCAAAATAGCGGCTCCACAAGTGTAATTATAACGCAACATAGACTATATCGATATAAACGATATTGTCACAGCTTATGTCTTGTATAAAATATATCGATATTTAAAAAAACTCGATATATCGCCCAGCACTAATGCAAACTAATAAATTCGAACCCTCAGAATAAATTGCAGATACAACAGGTGGAAATTAGTTTATTCTGACAAGTTGTTGGTTCAGCTTCAGAGAGTGAGATGCTCAGTAGTTCAGGAGGGCTCAGAATAGAGCTGCAGGCAAGTCCTGCTGGTAGAAGGCCTAAACATGCTGGTGAGATTATGTCTTTAAGGCGATTTCATGCAATGTCTACCAGAAGGGGACCCTGGGACAGAGAATGGGTCTCTTTATGTGGATTGAGAGCACCTCTGTACCACCAAAATGAGCAAGAGGAGGTAGCTGGAAAGAGGGGGTCTCATGTTTTGTTTTTTTGTTTTTCTATAGGAAGCCCATAAAAAAGATGAGAAGCTCTTGGAGTTTCCTCTCAAGCTGAGTCACATCCAGGCTGCAGCCAGGGTCAGACATCACTTCATATTATTCACATATTAAATACTACAGTTGTCCACATACACCACTACATTTCTCCATCAACCTGTGTGGGTTAGATTTTATTTATTATACTCCTCTTTTCCATCATTTTATTACATCGCTACAGAATCTGAGTGAACACCGCCCCCTGCTGGTTTCTTTTCAGTCCTTTCATTTTGATACTTAAATTACACAGACACAAAATGAATGAAACCAAAGCAGAAAGTGAGGCTACATGGATTTGTTTTCCTTCCTTTGGTAGGATCTCATTGGAAACAGTGGATGCTGAGCTGCATTTGCTGACATCTCGCACACACTCAGTGGAGGAGAGCATCCAGAGAGACACAGAGCTGCTGCAGCAACTGGACAGCTTTCTGCAGTAACAACACATAGCAGTATTTTAGTTTTATATAATCTTTAAATAAGTGTGTAGTTTAAAAAAGTAATTTCGTGCCTATTCATGTTTGTTTTTTTTATGTTTGTCTCAGCATGCCACATCATCTCTCTGCTCACTCCGCGGCAGTCGGCAACAGCTAAAGGGGAAGGCAGCGAGCTGATCGACTTTTTCTGCGAGGACAGAGACACTTTCAGGCTGGACGACTGTTTCAGCATCTTCCACACCTTCTGCTCCAGGTTCACAAATGCTGTCAAGGTACAACTATGAATGCAAAATCCATTACACGAGCTGTACAACAATCCACACAAGATCCAGTAGGATGTGGTTAAAACTGTTGGTATACTTCAACTGATACATTAGTCTTCATCCCATATTTCATAACACTTCTGATTTACAGTGAAACATATTATTTTCTAAACCTTCTGTTTTATGTGATTGCCAACAATTTCACCAATTCAATTTCAATTTCATCAGGAAAATAACTTTCTTTCTCTTTTTGAAGGAGAACATGGAGAGGGAGGCGAAGGAGGCAGCTCGTCGTCAGCGGCTACAAGAGCTGGAGGAGAAGAAGAGGCACTCCTGGGCTGGAGGAGAAAAGGTAGGATGACGTACGCAGACACTGTAAAACAAAGTCAATCAAAGATGTCTAACGATGATCCACTCTCTGTTCCTGTTTATAGGTGGATGGAGTCTTTGGGCTGCGCTGCCACAGTGAGCTTGACATGTCCACTGCTTTGTCGCGGCATGACGAGGGCCGGACTGTTGATGGAGCTCCTGACCCCTAGGTCCCACCCTCGCTCACCAGTGAACAACTCCCACAGTCCTCTGGGACATGCTGTGAGCTTACGTCGTTCCCGAAAGTCTCCATCCTGCTCACCATCTATTGCTGCTGAGCAGGAACTATGCACTTTCCTGGAAAAGGCGACTTGATCGCAAAAACATTCAGCAAAGAGGCAAAGGGAGCAGTTTTCCATCTCCCTCAAGTCCAGGATTCCCAGTGTCCACTCAGACGGCACCACAAAACTCCTCATCACCTTCCAAAAGGAGTCCAAAAAACAAAACCATGCAACTGCCACTTACCTCAGCCAAATGCTACCCAGGCGTGTGCAAAATGCCACTAATCCTGCAAATGAACTTGCAGTCAAACCTACCTCTGACTCAAACCAGCAATCTGAACACAACAACAAAAGCAGCAGTGATCAACCTGGCATGGGTTTAAGCAGCCATTCAACACTTACAACAAGCAAACCAAAAGATGTTGAACTGGTTTTAACTCAGCAGACTGACTGCACTGATAAGAGCTTTCAGCAGAGCACCACTGCTACAGGAAACATGGTGGTGGTTTTAGACAAATGCATGTTGGTTCCTGAGCTAAAAGTGTTTGGCAGTGGCGACACCCTCACAAGTCATAGCGAAAACAGACATGTTGGTCTTCATCAAGATGATGTGACAATCACAGATTTGGAAGAAGAGAAAGGGGATGACTTGCAAGTTGATAAGGTGCAGAATAATGGCCAACTGATTGTAAATACAAAACAATCTGATGAGCAAGTCTGTGAGCTCAGCTCTTCTTCAACACCAAGAGAGGGCGATGAGGGGCAAGAGGATAAGGTGGTTGTATGGTGTGTGACGGGTGTGTGCGAGGCTACAAGTGACACACAAAGCACCTATGCAGAAACTGAAAAAGATCAGCATAAGGGTGACAACCAAGGAGGAAACAAACTAACTTCCTCTGCTTTAGCCAATGACATGCCTTCAGAACCTCAACCGGCCAATGAAAAACCAGTGCCTGTACCCATCAGCAGCCAACCAGTGCCTGTCCCCCGCTGTGATGACACATCACTGCTTGTTTCTTCCTCTGTGTGGCGCCTGAAAGAACCTCCAACACCTAATGTAGTGCCTGCTCTCACAGCAGATGCTTCTGAGAAAGATAAAGAACTGGAGGAAGAGGAAGAAGTGTCCACCAACAGGAACAGTGATGGAGTGACCGTCTCAAAACAATCAACAGAAGAGAAAAGCAAAAACAACATGGCATCTAAAGACTCAACCAGTAAAACTGCAAAAGCAGCTTCTTCCACCAAAGTAAAAGCAGAACCAGCAACTCCATCTAAACTACCCAGCAAGAGCCTTCCTACGTCTAAAGTCCAAACTAATGGGAAGAAACCTACCCCAAACACTATCTCTGCATCTGGCAAATCCAAATCTATCCGGACCCTCACAACCTCCGAGAACAAGGACATGAGGAGGGTTGTGCCAATATCCAGGACCAACAGAAGTCCATCCAGAATCAAACATACAGAGAAGAATCGAGGCTCCTCCAGCACCGCAGTGCCCACCAGTCTGACTCCCTCAAAACGAAGCAGTGCTTCCCCTCGACGAGTAGCGAGGCCTGCAAATGCTCCTTCATCCCGACAATCTGGGCTCCCCAAGACTTTGGATCCAAAGGACTCAAAGAACCAGAATGTTTCAGGTACTCAGCCATCTGCCCGAGAACAGAACAAGGACTTTCAAGGAAAGATGTCCAGCCAAAAGCCCTTAATGAAACCTAAAGCCCAGCACTCTCTCAGGGTGGAAGAAGTGGAGCAGGAGGCAGCGTCAGTGCTCCTGCCACTCCTTTGCGCAAAGCCACTAGCTCTTCATCATCTGTGTTTCCGGGTTTTGCACGGAGCACAGCCTCTTCTTCTTTCAGACGTACTCACACCAACCTTGCTGTTCCTGCTGCTTCCCACTCCCCCAACATTGAGTCAGACCCCTCCCCCAAACCTTCTTCCAAGACCTCCTCCCCTGTTACCCCATCCAGCACCTCCTTGCCTATTACACGATCAAGATCACTAAGAGTCCATGCGTCAGCAAGATCCTCAGATGTCCAAAAACTCTCCCCCTCCTCACAGAGGAAGTCTCAGAGCGTCAAATCATCTCCTCGTGCATCGCGCCACGACTTGCTGGCTCCCCCTAAAGGCCACAGACGGAATGACAGTGACAGTGACAAGTCCGCTCATTCTCAGGACTCGGTCTTGCCCACAAGGCCGCGCTGGAGATAAACTCTTGGTTGTTTTGTTTTGAGGATTTTTTCCTAATCACTCCTCCTTCAGGAAAGTCAGGAGATACACTCCATTATGAAATGTAGATACCTTTTAAAATGTTCAAGTTTAATTTGAGTAACAAAGGAAGATACAATGAGATTGTCTCGTATGGATTTAAATCTTGTTTGTTACCTTGTTTGTTTGTTATTATAAGGTTTAAGTGCAGCGGAGCTGAAAAGTTCACTACGTTTTCTTTGTACTATATTGTCCTTGTAATGTACTTTAAACAACCACAGAGGGGAAAAACAACTTGTTTTCAAGGTATATTTGTATTCTTTCTAAATCTATTAATTGAGAGTACATTCCAAGATTAATGACAATAATGACCTCTCCTCACGACCTCAGGAAAGCCGATGTCTCATCAGAAATCACAGACCTTTTTGTTTTGGTCAGAGTGAAGCTCTGAGATCTCTGGATGAGTCGGGAAATGACTACAGCCTGTGACGTGATTGCTAACAAGCTTTCAGTCAAAACCACACTAACACTAGCAGTTCTGAATAATTTGGTGGCCGTAGCCATGACTTGATCTCTCCTATTAGGCCTACAGACACTTGAGTCAGTCTGTCCGTTAATCCACAGACTAAAGGCTCCTACTATGAGAGTAAGGGGTACGCCGTATTGTATGAAAGAAACTATTACAACCAACATACAAACTGCAAATTTAAACACTGAATTGAAAGGAGGAGCTAAAAAACGGAGTGAATAAAATCTAATTTCATTTTATTTGTACTCCCTTTGAGTTATTCCTGTGGTACTTTTTTCCTTTTTGAAAGAAATATCTGCAGCTATAAAGATGTACATCTTTGGAGTATCCTGAAAATTCTGCAGTTTTTAAAGGTCATGTGACTGAATGCCTTTTCGATTCACAAGCACCTTTAACTGCACGAACCGTGCTGCAGAATCTCTTTAATCCAGGCTGGACTTATATAGAAATAATAATATTACTACAATACTAATTGTGTTTTTATAAAGCCTGACATAACTAATCTTTGAGAGCGGTGGTGTCTTTTTTTAAAAACATGATCAGTTTAAACAAGGAGATATTTATAACTCTGATTAAAAACAGACACTTTCTGACTGACTTGGAAAATTCAAGTTGTGTTTTCATATGAGGACATTTTTATGTTTATCTGTCTTTATTTATGTATGTATGTAATGTTTCCCTACTAATTAATAAAGCATTGTTCCTCAGTCACTCTGTGCACTTCATTCAAAGACTGTATTGCACTTTTTCCTGCCAGAAGACAATGTTTTAATTGAAATAGACTGAAATATCTCGCTTCAAGTGGATGAATGTCTGGAAACATTCACTTTAAAACCAAGCACATTTGAAACTATATACACATTTCCTATTCTTACAGCTGCATTTTGTATCTAATCTTGAGCAGAACGTCTGTGTGTCTGCACCTCTCATTAATTCTGGTCTTGTATCATATTTAAAACAGAGAAACTAAAGCAGTCGAGACCATCATCAATCTCAAAATCATCCATTTTTATAGTTCTTAGAGTTCAAGAAACAAGCACAAATGTGTTTTTGCTTCTAGGTTTTCTGTAGTGATGTAACAACGCTGAAGCTAAAGTAACTGTAGTGATTTGTGTAGAGGAAAACGTCTCTGTGGTAACATCACTGCCAACGTGTTCATCTTGAATGTGTTATTAGACTTAAAAAAAAACCTTTACAAGTATCTTTGATTTCTTTAAACACTGTAATAAGAATTGTGCTTTCAGGCGTTACTGCTGTTCTCTGAATATTTGTCAAGTCTAAAACCTTCTCTGTAACCCCTACAGATGGCTGTGTGTAGAAAATCCCAGTAGTTTCTGAAATACTCAGAGCAGCCTGTGTAATACCAACAACCAAACCTGTTAAACTTCTTTTCCATATCTACGTCCATAAATGCGTGGAGCTACTGCTATGTGATTGGCTAATTAAATATTTGCATTGGTGAGCAGTTGTACAGGTTTACCTAATATAATCTTTCATTATCTCGTTTACAAACCCATCAATCTACATCATGTGTGTCAAACCCGAGGCCTGCGGGCCACATCTGGCCCAACGTATATTTATATCCGGCCCGCGAGATCATTTCTATATAGATTCAGAGTCGACTGCAGAGGTGCCCATTGTGTCCCAGTCAAACAGTCCTCAGCAGTTATTAGGTAAGATGACATCTTTCTGTAGTTCATTATTCTAACAAGCAAAAAGTATTAAAGTGATGTTTACGTTGTGTATTTCAGACAGTGAGATGCAGAAACTGCAGGCCACAGGAGAAATGTAGTTTTCTGTAGTATACACTGGGATGTCATGCTTGGAGAAAACTCTCCTGAGTTTCTCTGATACACCGGCTACATAGGGGATGACAATGTTGTTGCGTCTGTCTTTCTTATCCTCCCTCGCTGGTGTCTGATCTTCTTTTCTGTGCCTCTTTGCTGACTTTAAGAACGCCCATTTAGGATAGCCGCACGTTTTGAGTGCTTCCTTTACATGTGTGTGTTCCTTCTTTTTTCTTTCAGGCTTAGAGGGAGCACGACATCCCAGTGTATTTCAGACCCAGCAACACGCTCAGACAAAAACTGGTTCACCCGAAAGACAAAACGCCAAAACACAAACTTAACAATGTGGTGTATGCTGTACAGTGCAGCAAGGAATGCCCAGACCTCTACATTGGAGAGACCAAACAGCCACTTCACAAGTGCATGGCACAACACAGAAGAGCCACCTCCACAGGACAAGACTCAGCAGTCCATCTGCATCTTAAGGATAAAGGACACTCTTTCAAGGATGCCAATGTTCACATTTTGGACAGAGAGGACAGATGGTTTGAAAGAGGAGTGAAAGAAGCCATCTATGTCCACTGTGAGCGACCATCTTTGAACAGAGGCGGTGGTTTACGACACCAACTCTCTGCCATCTATAATCCAGTTTTGAGATCCCTTCCCAGACGCCTTAACGCCCACTCACATCCTGGGCCATCTGACCTCAGGAATTCGCATGATAAGGTGGGGCCAGGTTTCACAATGAACACACCCAAAACTCTGGCTGATTGGGACCCACACCCAGTTTCACACCTTGGCTCAGGCGATTAGAGGATCATCAGGGGGTCCTTTTGTCCCTCTGTGGGGGGATACCCCCACTAGGTTTATATCTGGGACTCTCCACCATTTGACCTTAGAACTGAAGAAGCTTCTCGGATGGGAGGTGAAACGTCTTCAAGCAACTTAAAGAAGTCCAGACGCTTTTCTTTGCAAGCTCCTTTGACTACGATGACCTGGATGACTGAGAACTTTCTCAGACACGTGAGCTTGAGTAGAAATACGGTTGCTGATCGGGTTTGTGAGATGACCACTGATTTAAGAACACAGTTGTGTGAAAGAAGCAAATACTTTATAGCATACTGTCTTGAGGTGGATAAAAGTACAGACATGATGGACATTACACAGCTGGCCATCTTCATCCGTGAAGTGAACTCCAATATGCCCGTTTCAGAGGAAATATTGGACATTAAATCGATGCACGGTACAACGACAGGAAAAGACATGTTTGAAAACTTATGACGGTTATTAGAAGTTATTCTTTATTCTAAGTGTATTTATTCTGAAACAATATTCCTGTCTGTTTTTATTCATATTTATGTTCTAAAAACATTGTTTTAGTGTTTTCAATAAATGCTTACCCTGTTTGGCACCTCTGATCTACAGCAGCTGCATCCTTCACAGCCTTTGTGATACTGACTCTCCCTGGTGACCAGAAACAAGAGTCCTTCACCAGTCCTGTAAACCAATTGCAAATAATTTTGGATCCACCTCCACCAGAAAATCAACAACTGCAAATCATAGCATACTGGGGGGAAAGCAAAAAGAAGTCAACTAGTACTGCATTGCCAGTGGCACATATTCAGACTTCAGTGGCAAAAGCATCATTTTCCATTTTAATTCATCAACTAATACAACATGCATGTGTTTAGACAGATTTGAAAGAAACAACAAGGCATGTTTAGTCCAGCAGGAAGCTGAAAGGGCATTACAGTTTTCAAAGACCTGACACGGTGCTTTGACAACTTGGCAATCATGTCAAATATTTGTCACTATAAGAATTTCTCCCCTACATTACACAAGATAAGATAAGACTTTATTAATCTCTCGGGTGGGTTCCTCTGCGAAATTCAGTAAAGATTGATGCCTAAACAGGGACTTGAACCCTGGACCCTTAGATTAAAAGTCTGATGCTCTAGTGACTGAGCTATCCAGGCTCAATAATTGCTTATTAATGTAATAGTCTGACTCTGCAATGTATAAGCAGCCATAGTCAGCAAAGTTATAATGAAAGTAACAAACAACTCATGTTTTGATGAAACTGCAAACCCTCCTGGTCAATAATCACATAAGCTGTACATGCAGGAAGCAAAGGCTGATAAAGGAGCAGGCACAACATTCAGACAAATCCAAGACATAATGAAATGAACCACAATAACAGTGTATGCATAAATCAGGTGTCAGTGAACACGTAACGATCACAGCTCTTTAGAACCACAGCCAATTTTTCCCCAAATAAATGTGTAGATTTTAGCTAAATATATATTATAGAATCAACACCATGGACATTTCAGATTTCACACAGGTGGTTGGTTGTTACACTCTGGAAATGTGAGTGTTATGGACCCTCTGTGTGTGCGTGGGGTTAAAATGATGCCACCTTAAAATGAAACTGAGAATAATTAACACGAAAATGTTGTATCGAAAGGGGAAAAAATGAAACTGAAAAAAAGGTGAATTGAAACCGTAAAATGTGCGAATAAATTTTATTTTCTATTATTAACTAAGTTTTGAAACCTACATCTTTGTGTTTTTTTTGCTTACATCTTTTTTTTTCCAATTTCAGTTTGCTGGCAATGTTGCTGTACGAATGAGTATTACGGCCACATTAAGAGAAACTATTGTAGATAAGATTGAAAATAAAGTTTCAATTTTGAGATTAAAATCGTAATTCAATTGAGAAAAAAGTCCAGATGTGGAGATTACAGTTGTTTCAAGACAAACTGCAACAGTTGCTGTACCCTCTGAGTTAATGTAATTGTGCTTCAGGATCCGTTTAGTCTCCATGCAGGAAATGATTTCTCTTTCACAAACACAGTGTGGTGATCAGCAATAGGTGAAAAGATGGTGTGGAAAGCTGCATCTCATCAAAAAAAACACACCAAATGAAATCGAGGGTTACAGCATGAGGAAGGAAGTAATGAAGTACAAATACTTTGTTACTGTAATGATGTCACCGTTCACTGAGGACTCACGCGCAGGACTCTTCACTTTGAGGAGAAATAGTTTATTACAGCAGGTATGTGTACAGACAGTGCAGGGAATTGTGCTATATACAAGTGTGACGGGGTCCAGGCTCCAGGAAATCCAAGGTGGGGAGGACAGGGAAAGCTTCTCTTCACTCACTCACTGCTCGCTATAGCCACTCTCCAATCATTCAAAACGAAGGATCTGCTCCGGGAAAACAGGGCCACGTCCAGAGGAACTAAACACAGAGTGTACACATTAGAATGAAGGCACAGAAATAGCAAGAGTCTAATGCTAAGAGACCTTTAGGAGACCTTCATCACTTTAGGTTTAACACCTTTAAGGGGAGTTATTATTTTGTCACTGCGAGCCTCAAATCAAACTGCTTTGAGATTAAACAGTAACACATGGAATTCATTCCTGTTGGTGTATTAATCACCAGCAATATCACAGAAAAAGAAATAAAAGTGGCAAAACTATGTGTCATAGTCAGGGCTTCAAGTGTTTCCTTTTTCTTGCTTTTGGCCCAACGACTGATTGTAAAGCTCACATGTAAGTCTTCATGTTTTTAAATCAGATATTGGTTCTGTACATGTGACATTATGTTTTTTCATATCCTGAAACGTGCTGCTAAACAAACTGAGGCAGACTAACTGTGCTATTTAAAGGTTGCAGGTTAGTGCAGGATAAACACACTGTAAACCCGAATGTTCAAAGTAATTAAATAGATTAAGTAGTGTATACTCAAAGTCTTTAAAAAGTTCTGTTAACTTAAATATGTCAAGTTCGTGTAACATGTTCTTCTTTTTGAGTAGATGAAACTAATAATTTTTGATTGAAATGAACTATTTCTATATTAAGTAAGCATCACTTAAGATCATAACTTAAGCACAACGTAACACAGTTAAGTTAGGACATATAAGAATGGTAAAGTCCTGTTATTTTTGTTGTTTCAAGTAGGTAGGATTTAATAATAAACTTAATTTATGTAGCACATGCTAAAATACAATAAAATCTCAAAGTGTTTCACCAAATAAGTAAAATCAAATTGTCTTAAACGCATTAGTAGAAGACAAAATGTATTTATTTTAATATTCATTGTCTTATCAATGTATTTTTTTTAAAGTGTTGAGCAGCTGCAGGAATCAATTTTTATTCCGAGTTAATAGCTGATTCACCCTCCGAAGCGAAAGGCGGCGCTAATGAGCATTATACACTGATCGTTTTCCGCTATACGAAACACAGAAAAAGTAAAGGTATATGGGCGGGAAACGGCACCAAAGAGGCAACACGGACGACTGGAGAAAGTTGGACCTAATGGCAGCAACTAGCATCACTGGACTTACAGTAAGTTTTCAATGTTGATATTAGTTTATTGTTAAAATACGAATATTTAGTTGTATTTTGGGTGCGTGTCGAAAAGAATAGCAGAAATGTCAGGTCCGTGTTTTTTATGTGCTTTGCTGCTCTCAAAGAAGAAGAAACTTTGCGCTTGCAGAGCTAGCATTAAGTTGTTGTAATGAGGGTCGCAGACTGTTTAAAAAGTTAGATAGTACTTGTTCTAGAGGGTGGCGCCCGGTCGCCTAGTATGAAACAAAGTGTTTTAATCTCTCTAAATTTTGAAACCCCCTCTCATGACTCAGAATAGTTGGGTCCAAACAAGCCCGTGTTCCCTGCAGTTACACAGCGGAGATACCTGTCTGCAGTGAGAGTGCTTTCAAGCCGTTTTCTTGTTAGAAATGCTATATTTTAAACTATATGTGCGAATAAGTGGTGCAGGTGTATTAGGCGTTTGAGCGATGGTCTCCATAGGTGTTTTTTATATATATTACATATAACATTGTAATATTTGCTTGATGGCTTTAGTATATTGACTAGAGATGCATTCACACTTTGGGGATTAAATGAAAAGATCATTAACAGAGAAAAATTATGAATGGAAGTATTTATAATTTGTCACCATTTGGATGCTTTTTAATTGTTCATCAGTTTATGCCTTTGGATCTCTCTATTCCAGCTTCAAGAATTAAGACAGAGTCAAGGAAGAGAACTGGGGATGTGATAAAGACACCAGGTAATTCATTTTGTTTGTGAATTCTTCTACCAATCACCTCTCTCGCTCTCTCTCGAGTTGTCTTAAAATATGTTAAACTAACTACTAAACCAACTTTACTTATGCTATTTTCCACCTATAGATTCTTATATAAAACAAACTTTTTGAGGAAAACAGGTTGCCATTTTAAAGCAGTGTTAGCTATAGTCCATGACCATGTCTTTGTGAGATAATAGTAATTCACTTATTGTTATTATTTATCACTTATTAATATAACTTAACTGTTATATTAAGTTGTAAGTATAAGGAGTTTCCACATTTCCCCTGCGCAGACAAACCATAGTGATGTCCTGCCCACCAGTGAAGGAGCTCTTGAACCTCTGGCCTGCTCTAAAAATGGAGTCTGGGGTAATATGGATCAGCTCTCCTTAAAATGAAAATTGTAATTCTTACTCATGTTGCAGCTTTTTGCTGCTTTATAAAGGTGTGCGAGATTCTTCAAATTGAACTGTATTGTCCTTCTGCTGTAGTTGTATGCAGAGTTTCAGCAGATTACAAATCAGAACCTGTCCAATACATTCTACGCTGAACTTGACCGCCATCTTTCTCGACTGATGACCTTATTCAGACAGAAGGCATCAAAAACTGGGAAGACAGCAGATGCCCTGGCTGAAATTCTAAGAATTCACGATGAACAGGTAATAATAGATTGTTACACATTTCATAGGTTGAACCAGTGGAACATTGGACAGGTTCAATGATTTAAATGAGCTTTTTGAATTTTGCTATTAGTCCACTTTGTGTTTGCTATTTGTTTGACTGTATTAAAGATGTGAACAGGTTATTTGTGGACATATGTTCTGATTTGACTGTTGTTGTTCAGTAAACTCACCAGTATATAAAATTCTGTTTTTATCTGGCAATAGGAAATCCATGATATCCACACCAAGCACACTACCGTTCTCCACGCCCTTCCTGTCTATCTGCGTGAGGATGTCTCTGGATTTTTCAGAACCTGCACTGTGAGTGTCCTTAAGTATCTAACAGATACTACTGTGTATATAAACAGTGCATCAAATTACAAACATGTATTTTGATGCACTGTTTGGACTTACCTTTGTTTAGTCTACCCATATGGTTTCCTTGTGTGGTCTTTTCTGTCTCCTCACTACGAATGAACTGAATTGGTGTTTTGTTGAAAGTGATAAGATGTTTAGTAAAACATTTTCCTGTGTATTTCCTTTAGCTTAGTTTCAGTCTATCTCACACCACTTGATTCTCTGGTGAATTAGCTGATTTATGTGTGCAGAACATGGATCTTCTGTTTTTCACCTCTTACAGTGAGACCCAGGTCTCCCTTGTAAAAGAGGTATTGGATCTCAACGGGAGTTGGTAAAATGAGAAATTATATGTCGTCTGTTATATTTCTTGGGTTAGATTGTGATTAGTATCTCTTTTTTATTCATTCAGGACGAATCTGATGAGTTGGAACTTGATGGTGTTGAAGTGGCCCTCTTCACTGTCATCAGTGACCATGACATGACAAGTCCAGTACACTACCAACCTGTGAAAATCTCTGTCGTCATTGAAAGTGATGCCGTGTTCAGTCTCCCCAGATTTGGTGAAGCCTTCTGGTAATGTTTGGACTGATCTATGCACTTCACCTCAGCTACCCCAGAGTTTGTTCTCATTAACATAATGCAAAGCAACACTAATGTTTTGTATGTTTTAATGTTTTTCGTAATACTATTTCTAAAACATTGTGGGCTGCGCAAGATGACCTAAATTTCACTGTTTGATACTGGTTAATGTAAAACAAATAGCATTGTAATTCACTCAAATTGCTGCCCTGTTGCCTTATTCAGATATTAGCCAGAGAGCCAAAAGCACATTTTGATATTATTTATTATTATTTGGCATTATTTTTTATTACTCTGACAGTTTTCCTGACTAAACAATTTTTGGTCTACTTATTTTAATTTATAAATGTTTTTGTTAATTATTTTTAATTTATTTAATTTTTTAAAGAAAATGTATTTAATTTCAACATAAATTAAAGAGAATTAAAGCTAAAAGGGAGCAGGCAAGATACTGTTCAATGACAGATGTTTATGACTTTTGCATATTAAGTTACCGATACTCAGTGTAATTGAGGCAATCAATTGCCTCAAAAATTTTAAGTTTTGGGTCACATGTTTTTAAGTATCAAGTAGTCAACATATTTGACTAACGTGTACTTAAAATAATGACAACACAAACTAATAAACATTTGAGTTTTGTTAACATAAAATGTTGTGGTTGTGTACTCGTTTTTATAAGTTCTGTGAACTTATTCCTTTGAATTTATAAACTTGAAATTTTAAGTCATATTAACTGCAAATATTTGAGTTGACCGTTCTCAAAAGATACAAGTACCATGTAATCCAAACTTTTATGTTCTGGAAAAATTTGACTTTTGAGTTGATCAACTCAAAAAAATTGAGGCAATCGATTGCCTCAATTTTTTTGAGTTCTGGTAACTTATTCGGGTTTAAAGTGCAGGTTAGTTTGCTGCACTGTGATGGATTTAAGTGCAGAACAGTGTGTGACTGCTGCACAGTGGCTGTGGTTTCATGCTCAGTTTGATTACATCAAGTGTAGCAGAGATGAATTTGAAGTTAAGATTCACTGAATTTCACCTTCATACCAGCTGAATAGTGTCTAATAAAAAGAGCATAAACAGTTTACTGTCAGTGTAGAGGATGGAAATCAGTTCAACTAATGAAACATCTGCTGACATCTGGTTGAATTCACTTGTGTAAATCCACAAAGAGCAGCAGGTCAGCTGATCACAGCCTGTACATTCAGAAAATCTACTGGAGCTCTCAGCAGTAATTATACTGAGTCGTGAATGTTTTCCCCACACTGAGCCGTTGCAACTGATTTTAGGGTTCCTCCACCTGCTGAATCCACTTTAACCCCTGACTGCCCATTTTACTGTTTAGAGACAAAGTCACCTTCTACAATGTAGGCAACAAAAAATAGAGCCTTTTCCTAGTGTAAGTCCAGAAACTCACCTCAGACATGTTGTTCTTTTCCTCACTCCACTGCAATCCTGGAGAAACGCCCCTCTCTGTAGCTTTGCTTCAGCATTAATAGTGAGTGAGTCCTGCTCCCGTGTCATTCCCTCCATGTCTCGCCTCGACCTTCATGATCCCTGCTATAAATCAAGTTTTCATTCAAATCAAACAAACATGTACTGAGTCAGCTTTTTGGCTCCAACCTCTTTACACCGGCTGCTCGGCCTTGACAGCACAAGGTCCTGGACCACGTTTACACGTCTTCATAAGTTAACAGATGTGAAGTATTTTCACATACGGCCCTTAAAAGCTTCTGTTAAAACGTTCCACAAAACTTGGTTTAATCAATGTGTGATGTTAAACTGAACCATCAGCTGATGGAAATGTTTATTATTAAACTCCTCGCCTTCATCTGTTTGAAGTTTAACAGGTAACACGTCCTTCACTCAGAACATCCTGAAAAGCAGATGCAACAGATGCTGCTGCCTTGGTTTGAAAGACACCTGCATGCATACTTGGAAAATCCATCTGTACATGTCAGTAAGTGTCTCACATTATCATTATCTGCAACAATATTCACCCATATCAGCCAAATCAGCCTCAAACTGTTTGTCAGTTCCACTAATCAAAACTCTGTTTCTGGGGAAAAGTCGTCTTGCTGGTTAATAACAAAGAAATAAACTGTTGGTAGATCCACTTTTTACAACGAGTCATCCATCAATAAAAATCTAACTCAGTTCCAAAACAACAAATTCAACATTCATATAAAAAATCCAACCCTGCAGGGATCAAACATCTGATCAAACACCAGGGTTGGACACAGACTTTCTAATCTGACATCACAAAGTTATTCTGAAGCTGTAAATCTAATTAAAAACTCCCCAAAAACTACTAAGAGAAAACCCTTAAAAGGTCAGTGATAGAAGAAAAATCCTTTACATGTAAAATCAACAGAGGTTCTGATAAACAGACTAATAAATGAAGAATAACTGAACAGTTTCTGTGTCATGAGTAAAATTTTCAGTGAGTATGAATCATCTCCAGGAAGTAAAAAGGGTTGGAGCTCAGCATCAGTCAGAAGAGGAAGATGAGGTGATGAAGAAGAGAGCGTTCAGTGGAAAAAGGCCAGTGAGTTCATGTAAATGCTGCTTCTGCTGTAAGACAGACGTAAAAATGCATAAATGCTCCATGATTCTCATTTCTATCCATCGTCTTGAACACTGACTATAAATGTGTTCACTTCATTATTGTGTGATTTGGTTTCTTCACGTGTCTCCTTCAGTGCAAATAAAGGACTGTTAGAGTGTGTGCTGTGTGTTTGTCTGAAGCATGACAATCCTTTCCAACAAGTATTTCCAGCTGTTTGTCTCCACTCTGCACTTTAGTCTTTCTTCCTGTCATGTCTGTGTTTGTCCACCAGGTGTCTCCCTCAGCTCATTTTCTCCAAATCAGAAGCTTCAGATTTGTGGAGACGCTCTGCCTGACAGACACAGCTCAGGGCAAGAAACATGTCTATCCTCCACAATATACAGACCTGTGTTATTTAGTTCAACGTCCCGAACCTTTTTGTGTGTCAAACCGACCGGCTATTAAGGTGTTGTTGATAAATACAAACAAAATAAACCAGTATCGGTACAAAAAAATGTTTTCTTCTCTTGCTGCCTGGTCCTGTCTGGGGCCCCGGGGGTTGGGGAACACTGATTTGGTTGTTTATATTTAAATGTATAAATAGTGAGTGTGATCAAGCTTTCATCTCAAAAAAGACATTAAATGTCATCCTTGTAGATAAATAATAATAATACTAAATAATAATGGATAATATAATATCAAAACCTCAAGGATTAATTTTTTGTTCATTTTAAAAGTTCAAACACCTCAAAGACATTAGTTTACAGTCATATATGATCAAGAAAATCAACAATCTCTTCACATTTCAGAAACTGGAAGCAGCTTAAATGTGACGAAAAATTAATGATAAAACCATCAATTCTCTAATCAGTGACTAACGGATGAATCACTGCGCTCCAATATATTGTTGCATTTGACAACCCACTAACAGCAACTACAGAATAAAACCACTAACCAGACTGATGACAGAATTTCAAAACATGCTGAATATGAAGAGTAGTATCATTTAAACTCACATGATTATCAGCCATAAGAAACAAATTCAGATTTATAGATGTAAGGTATATAAATGTAAGTACAGTTTGAAATCAGTGCAATATTATTTCACACATCAATGGACCAACTGAACTTCTCAGCTGCTAAAATGTAAGCCTCATTTAGAAACTACACAAGTACATATAATGGTCAGGGATCAACATGAACCTGTTTCTCTTATTGACTTTAATCAACTCTGCAGTGGATCCAAGTCCAAGATAAGTCCAGCATAGAGCGGCTGAGTGAATGTTGGTCTGGACTCTGTGGAGGAGAGTCATGGTTTCAGAGACGCTGAGAAAGACAGAATACCTGCTCTGTGATCCAGGTACACTCCTACTCTGGAGGACGGAGGACCTGAGAGGACAGTTTGGGCATTCTTGTGAAGAAATATATAACTGTTTGTGTCACAATATAATGCCCAAGATTTGTTATGTATCCAATACACCTCATATAGGCTCCCTGCTCTGCTGATATCTTGTATGCGACTGCTACACAACTTCTCCCCCTCTCCACGTCACACCTCAGTAACACGTCCAGTCAGACTTTCTTTCTACTCAGGACCTGAGAATAATCAGTGAATCTGTCTGGATGATCAGAATAAGACTGTTGTTGTTCATTCTGGTTTACTTTTCTGTCCCTCAGATAATAACAGAGTGTGTTTGCTGTGTTGGATCCAGTTGATTTCATTGTGAATATTTTAAGAATCCAGCTACTGGTCTTTGGCTCTGGTGGTGACAGTAAAACATCCACTTCAGTGACTGTCAGTGCAGATGTCTGTCCATTCCTCTCTCAGAAATGTCCTGTAGTTTATCTCTGGTCTCTGACACAGCTGCTGTCACATCCTCAAAGTAGCTCAGAGGACGAATATGATGCTGGATGAGTGTGTTAGACTCACTGAGTGCTGAGCAGTGAGGGGTAGTTGTGTAGAAACTGGTTGTGAACCTTGTGTGTGAGAGCTGCTCCAGCTCGCCGTCTTTCCTCTTCAGCTCAGCGATCTCCTGCTCCAGCTTCTCCTGAAGCTCTTTGACTCGACTCACTTCAGTTTCCTGCTGGGATCTGACCTGCTGCTTCACATCAGAGCTTCTTTTCTGGAGGAGACGGATCAGCTCAGTGAACATCTTCTCACTGTCCTCCACTGCTTTATCAGCAGAGCCATTGATGGCCTCCACCTCCTGTTGAAGCAGCTTCACATCTTTCTCTCGCTCCTGGATTCTCTGCTGGATGTTTAGTCGTCTCACCTCGAGCTCCTTCTGCTTCTCAGTCCTTTCTGCTGCAGCTGGGACTGTTTCATGGCCTTTATGTTCATCCATTGTGCAGAGATAACAGATACTCTGCTGATCAGTACGACAGAAAATCTTCATCACCTCATCATGACGAGAGCAGATGTTCTCCTGGAGCTTCTTGGAGGGGGCCACCAGCTTGTTTTTTCAAAGGCAGGAGACTCAAAATGAAGCTGAATGTGTTTCTCACAGTAGGAGATCAGACACACCAAACAGGACTTGATGGCTTTCAGCTTCCTCCCAGTGCAGACATCACAGGCCACATCTTCAGGTCCAGCATAGCAGTGATCAGCTGGAGCAGCTTGGAGTCCAGTCTTCTTCAGCTGCTCCACTAAAGCTGCTAACATGGTGTTTTCTCCAGGACAGGCCTCGGTGTGAAAGTCTTCCTGCACTGAGGGCAGCTGTGGATTCCCTTCCTGTCCTCTTCATCCCAGAAACTTTAATACAGTTCCTGCAGTAGCTGTGTCCACAGGCTGTAGTCACCGGATCCTTCAGTAGATCCAAACAGATGGAACAAGAGAAGGTTTCTCGGTCCAGCTGAACTCCTTTCTGTGCCATTTCTCCTCTCAGTGTCAGTGACTGTGTGAGTTTCTCTTCCTTATAACTGAAACTAGTCTGAGCTCTGATCTCAACAACATGTTTCTGCAGTGAATGGAGCCTGTCAGCTCTTACACGTCACCACATGTTGGTTACACCCATCTTCAAAGTGCAGATCTGAAGGGGAGGGAACGAGGAAACACGTGGACAGAGAGGAGGTGCTGTGTTTAAGAGCAGGAAGAAGAGGGAGGGTTATCAGGCTGTGCTTCACTCCAGGAAGAGGAGCAGTTAGAGAGTGAAACTGTGTGTTTAACCCTTTTATTTACTGCTCACCTCAACGTTTAAACTTGTTAACACTTTCTTCTATATAAATAAATGAAAAGTCCAACATGAGTGAACTCTGGACATACATGTCTCATGGTTATAGTCACATGACCAGATTCTAAACTTGTAACTGTCAGAACAACAGAGGCTGCTGCATTAATTAAAGCATATATAAAGCAGTGTTCCTGCAAAAAATAAATATCTCAAAAAAAATCTTGCATTTTGTTTTGTTTTTGTATTATAATCACTGCCGCAACAGAAATAACCATGCTTTTTATATAAGAATACAAGTTTTTTCCTCTTTTTCCACCTGTTTGGTGTGTATTATAGACACACACCTGAGTGTACCAAATATAATCTTTCATTATCTCGTTTACAAACCCATCAATCTACATCATGTGTCAAACTCGAGGCCTGCGGGCCACATCTGGCCCAACGTACGTTTATATCCGGCCCACGAGATCATTTCTATATAGATTCAGAGTCGACTGCAGAGGTGCCCATTGTGTCCCAGTCAAACAGTGCTCAGCAGTTATTAGGTAAGATGACGTCTTTCTGTAGTTCATTATTCTAACAAGCAAAAAGTATTAAAGTGATGTTTACGTTGTGTATTTCAGACAGTGAGATGCAGAAACTGCAGGCCACAGGAGAAATGTTTTCTGTAGTTGTTCAGTATCTAGAGGATACGTGTCAAACTCGAGGCCCGTGGGCCACATCCAGCCCAGCATACATTTATGCCTGCAAGATCCTTTTTATATAGATTCATTCATTCATATTGTTATTCATGGCTCGGCAAAATGAAGCGCTAATGAGACAAAAGCTACAGATTCAATAATTCAGAGTGTCAATCAAGTCCAGTTTCTGTTCTGTGTCAGGGTCTGCGACCCATCTTTTTGATTTGTTTTATAGTTTTTTCTTCTCTCCCATGATAATGAACATATGTTAAGTTCTGGTGTTGATCATCATTTAGGTTTTAGCTGAGTTTCATCATGGTTTAGATTTTCTTCTACGGCCTTGTGTCTGTTCTTGTTCACAGCATTATGCGGTCTGTCTTTTACTTTCAGTATGCTTGTGTTTAAGTCTCCCTTGTTGGTTCGTCAAGCTTGCTGTGTGTGTGCGTGTTTTAGTGTCACTTTCCCTGTGGTGTCTGCTGTTTCCTCATGTGTTTCCACTTTCCCTAATCTCCTTTGTGTGTATTTAGTCTGTGTGCCTTCTTTCTTTGTCGGATCGTCTGTGTTACCTCCTTCCATGTAGTCACAGTTCTCATACAGAAAGTAGAAGAGCTAGTGTTAGGGTTAACTCTAACGGTAACCCAGATATTGGCAAATGTGAGCTTGAGTAGAAATACGGTTGCTGATCGGGTTTGTGAGATGACCACTGATTTAAGAACACAGTCGTGTGAAAGAAGCAAATACTTTATAGCTCACTGTCTAGCTGTGGATAAAAGTACAGACATGATGGACATTACACAGCTGGCCATCTTCATCCGTGAAGTGAACTCCAATATGCCCGTTTCAGAGGAAATTGGACATTAAATCGATGCAACACGACAGGAAAAGACATGTTTGAAAACTTATGACGGTTATTAGAAGTTATTCTTTATTTCTGAAACAATATTCCTGTCTGTTTTTATTCATATTTATGTTCAAAAAACATTGTTTTAGTGTTTTCAATAAATGCTTACCCTGTTTGGCACCTCTGATCTACAGCAGCTGCATCCTTCACAGCCTTTGTGATACGGACTCTCCCTGGTGACCAGAAACAAGAGTCCTTCACCAGTCCTGTAAACCAATTGCAAATAATTTTGGATCCACCTCCACCAGAAAATCAACAACTGCAAATCATAGCATACTGGGGGGAAAGCAAAAAGAAGTCAACTAGTACTGCATTGCCAGTGGCACATATTCAGACTTCAGTGGCAAAAGCACCATTTTCCATTTTAATTCATCAACTAATACAACATGCATGTGTTTAGACAGATTTGAAAGAAACAACAAGGCATGTTTAGTCCAGCGGGAAGCTGAAAGGGCATTACAGTTTTCAAAGACCTGACACGGTGCTTTGACAACTTGGCAATCATGTCAAATATTTGTCACTATAAGAATTTCTCCCCTACATTACACAAGATAAGATAAAACTTTATTAATCTCTCGGGTGGGTTCCTCTGCGAAATTCAGTAAAGGCACCCAAACAGGGACTTGAACCCTGGACCCTTAAAAGTCTGATGCTCTAGCGACTGAGCTATCCAGGGTCAATAATTGCGTATTAATGTAATAGTCTGACTCTGCAATGTATAAGCAGCCATAGTCAGCAAAGTTATAATGAAAGCAACAAACAACTCGTGTTTTGATGAAACTGCAAACCCTCCTAGTCAATAATCACATAAGCTGTACATGCAGGAAACAAAGGCTGATAAAGGAGCAGGCACAACATTCAGACAAATCCAAGACATAATGAAATGAACCACAATAACTGTGTATGCATAAATCAGGTGTCAGTGAACACGTAACCATCACAGATCTTTAGAACCACAGCCAATTTTTCCCCAAATAAATGTGTAGATTTTAGCTAAATATATATAGAATCAACACCATGGGCATTTCAGATTTCACACAGGTGGTTGGTTGTTACACTCTGGAAATGTGAGTGTTATGGACCCTCTGTGTGTGTGGGGGGTTAAAATGATGCCACCTTAAAATGAAACTGAGAATAATTAACACGAAAATGTTGTATCGAAAGGGGAAAAAATGAAACTGAAAAAAAGGTGAATTGAAACCGTAAAGTGCGAATAAATTTTTTTTCTATTATTAACTAAGTTTTGAAACCTACATCTTTGTGTTTTTTTTGCTTACATCTTTTTTTCCAATTTCAGTTTGCTGGCAATGTTGCTGTACGAATGAGTATTACGGCCACATTAAGAGAAACTATTATAGATAACATTGAAAATAAAGTTTCAATTTTGAGATTAAAATCGTAATTCAATTGAGAAAAAAGTCCAATGTGGAGATTACAGTTGTTTCAAGACAAACTGCAACAGTTGCTGTACCCTCTGAGTTAATGTAATTGTGCTTCAGGATCCGTTTAGTCTCCATGCAGGAAATGATTTCTCTTTCACAAAACACAGTGTGGTGATCAGCAATAGGTGAAAAGATGGTGTGGAAAGCTGCATCTCATCAAAAAAACACACCAAATGAAATCGAGGGTTACAGCATGAGGAAGGAAGTAATGAAGTACAAATACTTTGTTACTGTAATGATGTCACCGTTCACTGAGGACTCACACGCAGGACTCTTCACTTTGAGGAGAAATAGTTTATTACAGCAGGTATGTGTACAGACAGTGCAGGGAATTGTGCTATATACAAGTGTGACGGGGTCCAGGCTCCAGGAAATCCAAGGTGGGGAGGACAGGGAAAGCTTCTCTTCGCTCACTCACTGCTCGCTATAGCCACTCTCCAATCATTCAAAACTAAGGATCTGCTCCGGGAAAACAGGGCCACGTCCAGAGGAACTAAACACAGAGTGTACACATTAGAATGAAGGCACAGAAATAGCAAGAGTCTAATGCTAAGAGACCTTTAGGAGACCTTCATTACTTTAGGTTTAACACCTTTAAGGGGAGTTATTATTTTGTCACTGCGAGCCTCAAATCAAACTGCTTTGAGATTAAACAGTAACACATGGAATTCATTCCTGTTGGTGTATTAATCACCAGCAATATCACAGAAAAAGAAATAAAAGTGGCAAAACTATGTGTCATAGTCAGGGCTTCAAGTGTTTCCTTTTTCTTGCTTTTGGCCCAACGACTGATTGTAAAGCTCACATGTAAGTCTTCATGTTTTTAAATCAGATATTGGTTCTGTACATGTGACATTATGTTTTTTCATATCCTGAAACGTGCTGCTAAACAAACTGAGGCAGACTAACTGTGCTATTTAAAGGTTGCAGGTTAGTGCAGGATAAACAGGTTAGTTTGCTGCAGAACAGTGTGTGACTGCTGCACAGTGGCTGTGGTTTCATGCTCAGAGTTTGGTTACATCAAGTGTAGCAGAGATGAATTTGAAGTTAAGATTCACTGAATTTCACCTTCATACCAGCTGAATAGTGTCTAATAAAAAGCATAAACAGTTTACTGTCAGTGTAGAGGATGGAAATCAGTTCAACTAATGAAACATCTGCTGACATCTGGTTGAATTCACTTGTGTAAATCCACAAAGAGCAGCAGGTCAGCTGATCACAGCCTGTACATTCAGAAAATCTACTGGAGCTCTCAGCAGTAATTATACTGAGTCGTGAATGTTTTCCCCACACTGAGCTGTTGCAACTGATTTTAGGGTTCCTCCACCTGCTGAATCCACTTTAACCCCTGACTGCCCATTTTACTGTTTAGAGACAAAGTCACCTTCTACAATGTAGGCAACAAAAAATAGAGCCTTTTTCCTAGTGTAAGTCCAGAAACTCACCTCAGACATGTTGTTCTTTTCCTCACTCCACCGCAATCCTGGAGAAACGCCCCTCTCTGTAGCTTTGCTTCAGCATTTAATAGTGAGTGAGTCCTGCTCCCGTGTCATTCCCTCCATGTCTCGCCTCGACCTTCATGAT
>NW_024387391.1:0-73691 GCF_900408965.1 Simochromis diagramma
CAAACTACAAGCTCATTTTCATTCCAACAAGTCATCTTCTGACCTGGACTAACAACACTTGGTCTCTATGTGCAGCTGGCTGTGAGACCAGTGCTCAGGGAGCATCTACAAAGTGCAACACTGAAAGAACATCACACACTCATTTGCTTCCATCATCCAACCTGAAGAGGAAACAGAGACGCCTCCCCCTCAAAGTAAAAGCTGCTCCTTTTGGACACAGTATCAAAGAAAGTCTACAGTATAACATAGAAAAGACAGAACGAAGTTTTGGTTGTTTTTAAATTGTGCAGAAATGAAACTACACTAAGCTCAATTATGTGACAGACATTTCATCCCATGCCAGTTTGGCCTCATCCTGGGCCGGATTATCCAGCACACACTCTGACCACAGGCCCAGGGGCCACGCACAGCTGGGCTCCATCCAAGAGACAGGAAACAAACCAACACAATAATAAAAAGCACCATGTGATCTTCTTACATCTTCAAGACAAACATAGTAAAAACATGAGCATATTTGTTTGCTGATAAAATGATGTGACAGGTAGAACAGAGTAAAGTGGTGGTGTTACAGCCTTTCTCCCCTCTGCTGCCGAGGCTGTTAGTCTCTCCCAAACTCAGCTACAGGACTTCCAAATGAATGAAAGCAGCAGAAGTGGCTTTACAAATGAAAGAGGAAGAGGAGAAGAAGAGGAGAGGGAGGCCACCCTGACCATCACTCCAGCTGAAAACATCACACTTCCATTAAAGTTGGTGAGGAAATGTTGAGCAGGATGAGCTGCTGGCTAATCTGGAGGCTGTAGCAGCAGCTCACAGTCACAGTGGATTTCCACTCATGAAAAAGCTCTGGCTGCTTCATTTCTCATCTCATATCAGAGACTTTAATGCTTCACTGAAGCTGTACTGTGATGCTTCCATATTCCAGTGAGGCCTCCATAATGATTTCAGCTGTTCTGTACACACACTGTGTGCCCTGTATGGCTCAAAGTCTCTGCAGCCTGTTTTTATCTGCTATCATCAGATCTTCATCATCCTCATTCACATCCCTCACACACTCTACAGCCTCATCAGCACTGACTTCATCTTCACTGACTGATGGAGCACAACATGAACCTGTGGAGGCTGAAACACTGTCCTGTCAAACATCTCCCCGTCACCACTCCACTTCTGTCAGCCTTTAAATGAACCCTGCTCAAGTCTGTCACTTCTGTTTGGAGCCAAAAGGAAAAACTGTTGTTCAGTCGTTTGGAAAGACAACATTTCTGAAAGCACTCAAACTTCTTCACATTTGTCTTCAGACACATCCTGAACATTTAGGAACTAAAGAAAGTTTCAAACATCAATCAAAGACCTGAAATATAGAAAAACTATAACAGCCGCAGTCAGTGAACTCACCTCAGAGTCTCCAGTCGACAGTTTGGACTCTCCAGTCCAGCACACAGAAGCTTCCCTGCTGAATCCTGCAGCTTAGTTCTCATTCATATCCAGCTCTGTCAGATGGGAGGGGTTGGACTTCAGAGCTGAGGCCACAACTTCACAGTGAGACTCTGAGAGTCCACACTGAGTCAGTCTGTGATGATAGAAAATATAAAATGTGTTATTATAAAAGCAGAAAATCTGCATTATAAACACAGACTGAATGTATATGAAGACAAAACAGAGTGAGGTCATAATCTGATGAATCTGCTCTTCACATCTGTGCTTCAGCTCCTCTTACTGTGTTTGACATGACACAACGATTGAGTCTCTCTCAGACCTGCAGACTTTTAATGAGAATCTTTGTTTGGCTTTAATCTGCAGATGAAGGAGGAAGATGGTGTCACATTTAGGCTTCCATAATGTCCACAGTCTGTCACTGAGATCTGATCCAGAGTCAGAGTGAAGACACACATTTGGACTGTTTCCTGTTTTGACTCCAGAACATTTTGAATGAGTTCAGCTCAGTGAAGAGTTCCAGCTGGAAAGATGATCTCTGTTTGCTACCTGCTGTCAGGTACGACTGTTCACGTCCACACGCAGGAAAAACCTGCTGACTGTTACCAAACGGAGCAGAAATCTCATCACTGGACAATAATGATGAATGAACTCAGAGCTGCTGATATCAGATCTGATTTCAGGGGAACTAAACACAGAAATGATTGGCTCATTTTAGCTTTCTGAGCCATTATCTGCTGGTGTGTCGCTAGTTGGCAGAAAATGATTTGTATTCCTGTTCAGGGCTTCAGTGTTTATGAGTCCAGATCCAGGTGACAGCAAGTCAAAATGATGTTACCTGTCTGTGTCCAGCAGCAGCCTGTATTCACTTTGAATATTGTTATAACCTGACATGGATCAGTTTGTCTTTGATTGGTTTGTAAATGTCACTGTTTCCATTGGACCTGAGTGACGTACAAAGACAGAGAGGGAGAGAAAGGAGAGAGAGGATGGAGACAGCAAAGAGAGAGCAAACACAAACAGGTGAGAGTGGACAGGTGACCAAGGTCAGCAACCAATCAGAGAGCTTCTGTTTGACCCACAGTCACTGATGGTGACTGCACATAACCAAGCAGTGTGTTACTCTGATATCAAATATGGATCCTGCTCTTATAATAATGATCATCAGATGATATTATTGTGTTATTTTGTAGCTGAATACGATGTTTGTGTGATTATCAGTGAAAGAAGCAGTGAGGAGGATGGAGAGAGAGAGAGGACAGAGGCTGAAGTTAGAAACACTAAAAGGATTTTTCATGGATTTCATGGATGATTTGAGTGATTTCCAGCAGGACACTTAAACATGACAGTGGACGTCCTAAAGAACATATTCACTGATATGAAACGTGTCATTGAACAGGATTAATATCAGTGCAAACATGATGGAAACAGCTGTGACTGCATGGATGTGACACACTTCAAATCTGCTCTCCACTCTTGGATTTGGGATCCATGGAGCTGCTGCTGAGTCTGTACAATAAAGGAATGGTGTGGAAGGTTGCAGCGTATGGACACAAACACTTTGTGCTTACAACCTAAAGCTCCCACAGTCTATAAAGTACTGATGACATCATGACGTTTGGCGAGCGCTGCCAGGAAGTTAGCTCAGGGATGTAAACAGCAGTCAAAAACACAGCAGTGACTTCCACCAGCAGAAAATAGGGACGACATTTCAGCAGCAACAACTAAACACTGAACAATCAGCTCTGTGATTAATGAGGACATGAAGTCAGACATTCCTCATTAGGAGCAGCAGCAGGAATGAGAGTGAATCCATGTGCTGCTGTGACATCAGCGTTAGCTCACATATCTGACACATGTTCAGTCCAGATGTCAGCAGTGTCTTCTCACTCAGTTTGTCCCTCTGTTGGGGACAAACTGAGTGAGAGCACAGCTGGTTCACCTCTGAGCCCTCACTCTGAACCACAGCACTGTCACTCATCTGTACATCACACTGTAATCACACTGAACCAGAGTCTTCCTCAGCACCCTCATCCTCACTAACCATGTTTATTCCACTAAACTCTGTGTCTGTAGTCAGAGGAGAAGCTCAGACGGTGACTGCTCTGGATATTTGTCACTGTGTTTAACATTAGACTTCATTTCACTACAAAGATAAAATACAAAAATAGATTCTTATTTCTGTCTTCTCTCTGAACAGCAGTGTCTGAATGACCAACAGCAGCAGAAGCAGCAGGTTTAAAATACTGCCCCCTAATGACACAACACAGGTACTACGTGTAGATGTGAGTCTACAACACACAGCATACGACTACCAATGCAGGATCATGCTAAGTGCACGCACACATTTCCTGATCAACACAAAATAGCATCTTATCTGAGAAACTCAAACTAATGAGAGTCGTTTAGTACTGCGTATATCTGAAGAACTAAACTACTAACCTACACTGATCAATGATGTTAATGATCACATCTGGACTCACCCAGCCTTTCTGCAGTTCCTCACAGCTGGAATCAGTCTCTGTCCTCCCTGCACTGATGTATTGTACTTCTGCAGGTCCAACTCATCCAGAACCTCCTCTGACATCTGCAGCATGAAGGCCAGAGCTGAGCACTGGATCTCAGAGAGTTCCTTCTCTGATCTGTTCTCTGACTTCAGGAACTCTTGGATCTCCTGATGTACTGAGAGGTCGTTCATCTCCATCAGACAGTGGAAGATGTTGATGCTTCTGTCAGGAGAGATTTCATAACTGTTCATCTCCTTCAGGTTGTTGATGACTCTCTGGATGGTTTCTGGACTGATCTCTGTCTGACCCAGCAGACCTACTAAGAGTCTCTGGTTGGACTCCAGACAGAGGCCATGAAGGAAGCGAACAAACAGGTCCAGGTGGCCATTTTTACTCTGGAGGGATTTATACATGGCTCTGTTCAGGAAATCATCCAGAGATGATTTCCAATAAGTTTGTCCCAGAAGGTTCCTCAGCACCTTTTTCTTCCAGTTGGTGAAACAGTGGAACATGTAGACAGCAGCCAGAAACTCCTGAATGCTCAGATGAACAAAGCAGTAGACTGGTTTCTGGAAGATCACACACTCTCTTTTGAAGATCTCTGTACAAACTCCTGAGTACACCGAGGCCTCTGTCACATCCAGACCACACTGCTCCAGGTCTTCTTGGTAGAACATGATGTTTCCTTTCTCCAGATGTTCAAACGCCAGCCTCCCCAGCTTCAGAAGAACTTCCCTGTCACCCTCCGTCAGCTCCTGTGGACTCGTCTCATGTCCCTCATGGTACTTGTTCTTCTTCCTCTTTGTCTGAACCAGCAGGAAGTGTGAGTACATGTCAGTCAGGGTCTTGGGCAGCTCTCCTCTCTGCTCTGTAGTCAACATGTGCTCCAGAACTGTAGCAGTGATCCAGCAGAAGACTGGGATACTACACATGATGTGGAGGCTCCTGGATGTCTTCATGTGGGAGATGATTCTGCTGGACAGCTCTTCATCACTGAATCTCCTCCTGAAGTACTCCTCCTTCTGGGCGTCAGTGAAGCCTCGTACTTCTGTTAGCCTGTCAACACATGTAGGAGGGATCTGATTGGCTGCTGCGGGTCGGGAAGTTATCCAGACGAGAGCCGAGGGAAGCAGATTCCCCTGGATGAGGTTTGTCAGCAGCTGGCTGACTGATGACTTCTGTGTGACATCAGACAGCAGCTTCCTGTTGGTGAAATCCAATGAAAGTCTGCTTTCATCCAGGCCGTCAAAGATGAACAAAAGCTGAGAGACAGCCAGCTTCTCTGCTGTGACCTTCTGTAATGTTGGATGGAAAACATGGAGCAGCTCCAGAAGACTGTACTGCTCATCTCTGATCAGGTTCAGCTCCCTGAATGAAAGCAGAACCACCACACTGACATGTTGGTTCTCCAAGCCCTCTGCCCAGTCCAGAGTGAACTTCTGCACTGAGAAGGTTTTTCCAACACCAGCCACGCCGTTGGTCAGAACCACTCTGATGGGTCTCTGTTGGTCAGGTAAGGCTTTAAAGATGTCCTGGCACCTGATTGGAGCGTCATGGAGGGCATCCATCTTGGAAGCTGTCTCCAGCTGCCTCACCTCATGTTGGGTATGAACCTCTTCACTCTGTCCCTCTGTGATGTAGAGCTCAGTGTAGATCCTGTTGAGGAGGGTTCCACTTCCTGTTTCATCACTTCCTTCAGTCACACGTTCACATCTCCTCCTCAGACTGATCTTATGTTCATCTAAAACCTCCTGCAGACCAACATCTGCTGAAAGAAAGAAAAACAATGAGACTAAAGAGAAAGAAAACTCTTCAATGTCTGAACAACACAAGAAGTCCAGTTTTCAGAAATGAGTCCATCAGCAGACAGATGTTCAGTCTTACTTTGTACACAGCTGCTCTGACTGGCTGTCTGCAGTCCAGCTCTGCTTCTGGATCTTTCTCCACACTGGGGACAGGAGGAGTCTCCTGATGGAGCAGACTGGTCCCAGTATGAGGAGATGCACTGTCTGCAGAACCAGTGTCCACAGCTGGTAGAGACTGGATCCTTCAGGACGTCCTGACACAAAGCACAGCAGGACAGCTGCTCCTCCTCACAAACACCACTCCTCTTCCTCTCTCTATGAACACATTTCTTTATCACTAAAAACATTTACTGTCAGTGAAAAACATCCAGATGTGACCAAACTGCAGTTCCTCACAGTTCCTTTGATGTCATCAACACTAATGAGCTGCTCTTCCTGTCTGCCTGTCTCATTAAACACTGAGTGATGAATACAAACTCAGCACTTCCTGCAGACTTCCTGACTTCACAATAAAAACTTTCCATCAGAGAGACAGTTATGACTTTCACTGTTTTACAGCCGCTGTGTGCAGATTATCAGTTCACTCTGAAGCAGCTTAGAAGTGTCCGTGTAGAGCCGTGGTCTGACACACAGAGACTTCTGATTTTCTCTATTTAAACAAACATGATGAAGATGAGCAGGTTTCTCTTGTAGTATAAACTCTGTGTCTCTCTGGCTGGCTCATGATGGCTTTTCAGGTTTTATGTTTTGCTCTCTCCTGCTATGGTTTTGCCTGCCTGGGTGGAGCTTGTAATGGCCTCTCGCTCTTGGTCCACACAGTTATGATGATAACAGTACCTGTTGCTGATTCACCTGGGCTTACCGGTAACCATGGGTTAGCTTGTATGACTGGTGTTTACACCAATGAAATCTAAATCACACTAATGTGTCCTCCAAGGTGTTTGGTGGGAGCACTGAGTGAAACATAAGAGCTCTGGTAAAATAACAAACAGGGCTGTGAGAGCAACTGAAGTGATAAAAATACTGTTTAAAGATAAAAACACTTTGATGTTCTCTCGTCACCTAACAAAGTCCAAACCCTGTGAACTATTTTAGCTTTAATAATTGTGGATTCAGGTATCCTGAACCCATCTTTGGAGATTTGTAATTAAATATTTTATTTTATTTTTTTTTAATTCATATTTTTATTAAGGTTTCAAAAGCAGGCATTCACAATATGTACATCATGTAAGCATTCTTCATACTTAGGTTATCTGCCTTAGATACTGAAATAGTATTTTAATTTACATCCAAGTCATAAGGGAAGAATACTTACAACGATAGAAGTAATTGAAACCATCACATAATCCGAAAATCAAAAAACAAAAAACAAAACTAACAAACCTAAGAATGTAATTAAATATTTTAAAACTCCATCAGAGACTCGTGATGTGGCTGTTTGGAGAAGGAAAAGAGGGACAAAGTGGAGCGTCAAGCTGAGGCTTCATTCACTGCAAACCTACAGTTATGTTTTCTTATTTCTGCTGTTTGCATGTTCACAGCTGAAATAAAGCTGCCTCTTTGACTTCATCCTGTTGTGTTTGGGTCCAATCCTGCCTGCCACACAGCGCTACAGGACAAAGTCTAAGATTTTTTACCTTTTTAATGAATCTTTGGTCATATTTATCCAGGAAAACACAAACATGTAAAGGAGTCATCACAGGTCTCTGACCTCGTTGGTCCAGGTTCAGCACTGAAGACTGGAGGTTCATGTTTGGACCGGTCACTCCTTATAGACGGACAGCTGGATCCTGCAGACTGTGACCTCTGACCTCTGCAGACACAAACATGTTTTATTCAATGATCAATTCTCTGATGAAGTGATTGAAGCAGCTGTGATCACTAGAGATGGACCGATCCGATATTACGTATCGGTATCGGTCCGATACTGACCTAAATTACTGGATCGGATATCGGAGAAAAATAAAAAATGTAATCCGATCCATTAAATATCACGAAAGCACCTCACAAAACTTGCAACACGCCGTAACTCACCTCAGAACGTTAGCACGTCGGAGCAGTATGCATCACGTGATAGAGCGGCTGTGGCATGCGGGACCTGTGGTGGTCTGGATAGCATTTGGAGCTTCGCTAGCAACCTGGCATTTCATCTCCGACAAAGTTATCCCCGAGAGAAGTAAAGCAAGTGTGTAAGTCCATCTCTGAATGTTTGTAAAGCATTCCTGCGTTAAGCTTAACAAGCGACTGCCTCTTCTTGCTGCTACTTCAATCATGAAATTGCTTAATGATCAGCTGATCGGCTTTTCTGTCGCGACTCCGTCTCTCTTCTTTGTTTTTGGCCCACTTTGCACCAGAAAGAAGAAACCAGCGGCTGAACAACAGCAGCACGTTTAAGCTTGATAAGCTGTTGTTAGAATTTATTTAATATTACTTTCTACACCAGGATCCTTTTCTACGCAGCTGATGGCTGTAATAAGTAGTAAGCTATAGTACTTTTTCCTTTGGGAAGGTACCATCTGTGCAGTCTGCAATTTTGTTGAAGAAAGATGTTGAATCTATTTAATATTTCTTGAAAAATAATTGATTTCTGTGCATTTTTTTTCACACTGCATCAAATTAAGGTTGATTACGTCGATTAAGCATCATGAGGTGGAGCGTGAGGGGTGGTTCCCTATTTTTTATTTATTTATTTTTGTTGTTGCTGGGAGTTGGAACCCTATTAGTTAGGTTGCTTAATATTTATGGTAAGTACTCTTTAAAATACCAGAATAGGGAGGATGGTGTAGGTTTAAGTTTATTAGATTGATCAGTATTGCTGAACTATGAAATATTTTTTTTTGCATACAGGTATAACAGAATAGCTTTAGTGTAGTTGTTGTTTTAAACTTGAGTATGAACTTATACAAAATGCAGCAAGATATTTTAAAAAACAGTTTTGTTGATTAAAAAACACTATATTGGATTCATATCGGTATCGGCAGATATCCAAATTTATGATATCGGTATCGGACATAAAAAAGTGGTATCGTGCCATCTCTAGTGATCACACAGACTGCAGATAATGCAGCTGTTTCCTGTCAGTAACAGTCCTCTTAGATTAGAGTTCAGCATTTTACAGGAAAACAAATGTCCCTGAATGCAACAGTGAGACACAGTCTGCCTGTGTGGCTGTGATAGCTGCCGTTAGGAGCGCTCATGTGTTTGCAGTTAGACGAGGAGATGTTACCATCATGGACACGCTAACAAATCCTGCAGCATCACGTGGCACAAACACTTTGTGTTCCTGTCATCTGCAAGCAACAGGAAGTTCATTAATAAAGGCGGGATGGAGACGTGACTGTGATGGTTCTCCTTCATCCAGCTGTTACACACATCTGGGCTCACACAACGAGCCTTTGTCTAATACAGCAGCTGCTCTCTGAACAATTTTCTGAAGAGGAGCTGCACAAACTTTTGTTTGCTTTCTAGAGCAGTGTATCAAAGTCAAACTACCCACTGCTAGCAGCTGTTTCTATCATAGTTTAGGATCCAGATGTGTGAGGTCTAGATTTACACCTCTGATTAAAATACATAGTTAAAAACAGCCAATTGTGTCCAAATGTGTCTTAAATCAGATAAACTGACAGTTACAGCTGAGCCTGTGTGTCCTTGGAGACACTGCTCTGCTACAGAGATGCATTTTAGAAACCAGGAAACATCAAAATCATGTAAATCAGAGAGTTCATGTTCCTAACAGCTCACCTCTCTGCAGCGGACACAGGCTGGGATTTAAAATCAATGCCATGACGATTGGACCGGTCACTCTTTAAGGACACAGAGCTGGATGGTTTCTGATTGACGCTAAAAATAAGTGAACATGAAACATGTGTCACATCCAATGTGTCCAATACATTACATAAAAAGTATAAACTATGTAAATAGTTTATTACTTAAATCGTTAAATAGTAAAAAGCTGATTAAAATTTCAAACATTTTAATACTGACATGAACTTACTTTTTGTCAGATGACTTTTTTTGCCCTAAATTATGAAATAAATGCTTCACCCGTTTGCTCTTAGAGGACACAGAGCTGGGTGGAGGTCCAGGCTGGTTCCTGTGAATAATGATGGAGCAGTGATGTGAGTGCTGAGCTGTGACATGGAGAAGAGTCATGGACAGTTAGAGATGGTCATCTCACCTCTGAGCTTTGGTCTGGCTCTCATGTTCCCCACACAGAGTGCTTTTAGAGGGAGGGACTCCCTCCTCTCTGTCCTCACACTGATCCATGCTGCTCAATTCACATCAGCTCACACACACTTTCTACCTTCACCTGCAGAGGAAACACAAATCATTCATGTGCACATCAACTGAGAGCTGCAGAGGTCGTGTCTGATGTGTTGGACTAACATCCATCTGAGACGCAGCTTTCATCAGTTCACTACAAAAAGTGTCACAGAGCCCAGTTCAGCCTCCAAATCCTCCATTACTGTAGTCCTACAAAGCAGCAGGTCAAACATGGCTGCAGAGAGCAGCTTTATGTCAGTAACCATGTCCAGGACCGAGCTGACTGCTTACAGAGTTCATACTCTAACTGCTAGCTGCTCTGCTAGCTAAGCTAACTCAGTAACAGTGACTCTGACAGCAGTTACTGTGGAACAGCGGCCGAGCTCAGGACACATTCAGTGTGTTTAGTCTGAGTCCTGGACTCTGATTCAATGGATTCAATCCAGCTCAGAGTTTCATGTGTTCATCAGAATAAAATACATGTACTAATATAACAGAAGTAATGCTCTGAATGCAGGACTGTAATGGAGGATAAATAAGGTTTTTACAGCCTGAAAGAAACATTCAGTTCATGTATTTGTAGACAGTGAAGCAGTTTTTAATACTGCAGCTGTTTCCTTCACCTGTGTGTGTGTGAGCCACACCTTCATGTGCTGCTTTAGAAATATGTGGTCTGACTGCTCAGACTGAGTCTAGGAGGAAAGTTCACACGCTGGAGAAAGTTTTGTTCCTGACTTTGTCAGAGTTCGGCTCCAAAGACAAAGAAGACGGAGCTCACAGTCTGTAGATGGTCCTCAGTGTGTGTGTGAAGCCAAGAAAGCACACAGGAGTGTGTTTATGTCAGCAAATCAGTGTGTGTGAAGAGTCTGAGGGAGTGTGTGAATGAGACTCAACACTGAAACCAACAGTCCAAGAAAAGCGTCTGGACTTCTTTAAGTTTAACTTAAAGAAGTCCAGACGCTTTTCTTTTTGTCTCCATAATGTCTCCATAATGCTGCAATGTTATCTGCCCCAGAAACACACTGTGCAGAAGCTCTGATGGTGACACAGAAAAGTCACAGTGGAGATACTTCTGTCCACCTTTGATTAGACTCATTATAAAAAGGAAAACAAAGTTTGAACACAGTCATGTTTCCAGTTCACTGACTTACATTTATTCCATGGACACTCACTCTAACCTGAACCACAGCTACAACCCAACATTGTTGAGGCCTCATCTCCTCCTTTCCTGACTGTAGAGGTTAAATATGCAACAACCAACAAATAAAAGAATTTGGTTCATTTCACAGAAATTCACACGGTGACCAAGTAAAGTAACCGTAGTAAAGGAGACAACATCCCGTTGATGGTGGGATTATTTGAAAGATTTGCTTTGGTCACGTCACCAAATGCAGTTGAACCACCCGTGGATCCATGTTTGACCATTCTACCACTCTGAGCTCTGCTTTTGAATCATTTTATTATTATCATCATTCATTTATTCATTCTTTGGAGGGGGGCTATTTCCTAATGCCGCCCTAATAAGCTGATGTTCAAGGGGAAATATAACAGAAACTCTTTCAGTGTTATTCATTAATAAATTAACAGATAAACTGTGAAGAAGAAAAAAACTGAGATTTAAAGGAGAGAGTGAGAAACTTGATCATCATCCTCATAATACATGTTTATCAGTATCTGCTGTGACCATACTGCAGTAATAACTACAAGTCTACATTTCTGTGACTGTTGATCAATCACAGCAGGAATCTGAGCTCATCTCTGCACACAGAGCAGCTTCAGCTCTGGGATAAACTGCTCGCTTCACGTCCTTCTCAGCTCACAGACACTCATCCTGATATTTTCCTTTAACATTTGATGGTATCTGGAATAGTTGGCAGCAATAAGGATGATTTTCTGTAAAATAATATTGCTATGACCCGTGAGTTATTCGTAGATGATCGTTGAACTCAGAGAGCTGAAGATATCATGGACATGCTGACCTCGCTCCGTGGTCTACAGGGTACAAAATGAATTAATTAAATACACCATTAAATAATGAATTAAATGTGGCAAAAATTAATTAAAATGTGAAATAGATGTGAAATATAAATATGTTTATATTGTCTATTCTGTAAAATAGTCAGATGTCTATTCATATTAATGTACACAGTTCACCTGCTTGCTGCTACTACTGCTCATTCACCCAATACTGTTTATATATATATATATATAATGTTCTTCCTCTACCCCCCCCCCCCCCCCCCCCCCAATTTTTGCACATGTCGAGGAGCGTGTCAGGCTACATTTCACTGTCTGTTATACTTGTATGATTATGCATGTGACAAATAAAGAACCTTGAACCTTGATAAATAATTAATTAATTATGTGTCAAAAAATATTTTTTTAATTAATTATTTCCCATTTTAATTAATTATTTCTAATTTATTAGAAGACATAGCATACATTTTCACTGCTATGCAGATGACACCCAGCTCTATCTGTCCATGAAGCCAGATAACACACACCAATTAGTTAAACTGCAGGAATGTCTTAAAGACATAAAGACCTGGATGACATCTCATTTTCTGCTTCTTAATTCAGATCAAACTGAGGTTATTGTACTCGGCCCTGAAAAGCTTAGAAATATGGTATCTAACCAGATTCTTACTCTGGATGGCATTACCTTGGCCTCCAGTAATGCTGTGAGGAACCTTGGAGTCATTTTTTACCAGGACATGTCCTTCAACGCACATATTAAACAAATATGTAAGACTGCTTTCTTCCATTTGCGCAACATCTCTAAAGTTAGAAATATCCTGTCTCAGAGTGATGCTGAAAAACTAGTTCATGCATTTATTACTTCCAGGCTGGACGACTGTAATTCATTAATATCAGGATGTCCAAAAAACTCGCTGAAAAGCCTTCAGCTGATCCAAAATGCTGCAGCAAGAGTCCTGACAGGGACTAGAAAGAGAGAGCAGATTTCTCCTGTTTTGGCTTCCCTTCATTGGCTTCCTGTTAAATCCAGAATTGAATTCAAAATCCTGCTCCTCACATACAAGGTCTTAAATAATCAGGCCCCATCTTATCTTAATGACCTTGTAGTACCATATCACCCTATTAGAGCACTTCGCTCTCGCTCTGCAGGCCTACTTGTTGTTCCTAGAGTATTTAAAAGTAGAATGGGAGGCAGAGCCTTCAGTTTTCAGGCCCCTCTTCTGTGGAACCAGCTTCCAGTTTGGATTCAGGAGACAGACACTATCTGTACTTTCAAGATTAGGCTTCAAACTTTCCTTTTTGCTAAAGCATATAGTTAGGGCTGGACCAGGTGACCCTGAATCCTCCCTTAGTTATGCTGCAATAGATGTAGGCTGCCGGGGGATTCCCATGATGCATTGAGTTTTTCCTTTTCAGTCACCTTTCTTACTCAGTATGTGTTAACAGACCTCTCTGCATTGAATCATATCTGTTATTAATCTCTGTCTCTCTTCCACAGCATGTCTTTATCCTGTCTTCCTTTTCTCACCCCAACTGGTCGCAGCAGATGGCCCCGCCCCTCCCTGAGCCTGGTTTTTTCTTCCCACTGTTGCCAAAGTGCTTGCTCATAGGGGGTCATATGATTGTTGGGTTTTTCACAAATGCTCTAAAACTGTAGAAGAAGGTTGTATGTGATGAAAAAATATTTTACTATGACTTCACCAGTCTCTATCCCACAGTGCAATCTAAAAAAAGATTATCCTGTAGGACACCCTCAAATCATTTACAGAAACTTTGACAGCCTAGAAAATTATTTCGGCTTTGTTAAATGCTCAGAACTGCCGCCAAGAGGTCTTTTTCACCCCGTCCTTCCCTACAGGTGCCACGGCAAACTGATGTTTCCGCTCTGCAGCTTGTGCGCTGAAGACCAGAAGCAGCACACAGCATGTGGGCACAGTGACAGTGAGCGGGTGTTGAATGGCACATGGGTCTCATTTGAGCTTGAAAAAGCTGTTGAGAAAGGATACAGGATTGTTTCTATTGATGAGGTGTGGCACTTCCCCAACAAGACTGATACATTTTTTAAAGATTATGTGAAAGCCTTTCTAAAACTTAAACAGGAGGCCTCGGCGTATCCAGAACATGTGAAAACACCTGACGAGCAGCAGAAGTACATAGATGAGTATTATGAGAAGGAGGGAATAATGCTAGATCTGTCCGTAAATAAAGCTGTTCGAAACTGTAACAAGCTGTTGCTAAACTCGTTATGGGGTGGTTTCAGTATGAGGTCGAATATGGCGTCATCTGAGTTCATCACAGACCCTTCCAGGTTTAGCCAGCTAATGTTTAGCGACCAGGATGACGTGTAGCAGTTTTGTTTCATCTCTGACGACGTCGCCATGGTGCAATGGCACCACTCTGATGGTAGAGCATCCCGCATGAAGGACGTTAATGTCTTTGTGGGGGCCATGACCGGTGCACATGCCAGACTCATGCTGTATGATTTGTTAGACAACTTGCAGCAGTGCGTGCTGTATTGTGATACAGACAGCATCATTTTCACGGCACGCCCTGGCGACTGGATGCCTCCTCTAGGCCCATTTCTGGGGGATCTCACCAGCGAATTCGATTCTGGAGAGGGAGGTGTGGAGGATCACATAGTAGAATTTGTTTCCGGTGGGCCAAAATGCTACACGTATCACACATCGCTGGGCAAGACCCAGGTCAAATGTAAAGGCGTAACACTGAACGCACTAAACTCAAAAGTTGTCACCCACGAATCCTTGAAAGGTTTAGTCCACAAGTTTGTAGCCAATCAGACATCAGACGCACACCTAGTCGCCATCTCTGATAATATCAGACGTGATAAAAAGAAGCTTCATTTGAAGAATGAAACCATTGTGAAGAAGCTTAAGGTTGTCTACAATAAGCGCCGTGTGCTCCCAGACTATACAACCCTACCTTATGGATTTTAAATTAGATCAGGGGTTTGACGCCAGGTTACAGCACCCGTTCAGCATGGTGGCCAGCGGTTCCAGTAACTGTGGCAAGACGTTTTTTGTTAAAAGCGTCATTGAAAATTCTCCCAGGATTATATCACACAGCATTGATAACATTGTGTATATATACCCATGCTGGCAGCCACTATATGACCAGCTTCTTCAGATAAGAGACATAAACTTTGTCAATGGTTTACACGAATCTCTTGTTGATGACACCCTTCTTCCTGCAGACAAGAACAATTTGTTAATTATAGACGATGTAATGAACGATGCCGCTAACAATTTAGAAATACAAAATGTGTTCACAAAGTATGTGCATCATAGAAATTTGAGTTGTATATATCTAGTTCAAAATTTGTTTATTCAAGGAAAATCCAGTAGAACTATTTCCTTGAACACTACCTAATTAACTACCTAATATTGTTTAAAAATCCAAGAGATAAATATCAAGTCATGCTTTTAGGTAGGCAAATCTTTCCTGGTAATACTAAATATATTATAGAAGCATTTAATGATGCCACATCCACAACATACGGGTATGTTTTAATAGACTATAAAGCTAAGACCCCGGACTATTTAAGACTCAGAACAAATTTACTGTCAGACCGTCCGGTTGTTTATATCCCAAAACAAAAAACAGTGAAGAGGTGAAAGGATGTCATCACACATGCGGAGGAATCTGTCTCTGTTGGAGTTGATATACAAGTCTACCCCGGCTCTACGCAGAGTTATTATTAGCAATGCAAACTTGGGTTTCATCAATGCATTGTGTGAGATAGCCTTTAACGTATTACAAGGTAACATTCCACCGTTGAGTGTTTGGTTTCTCCACCAATATGTAAGGAGGATAGAGCTCTCATTGGTGCCTATTTTGTGTGTGAAAGCGTGTGTGAGTGAGTGCGGGCCAGACGTGGTCTGTGTGAGTGTGACTGATTGTTGTCTTGTAATGGGGAATAAACTGAGTAATTCTGCCTTGAAAGGGGATGAAATACATTGCAAAGTATTCAGTGGGCAGCACATGGTATGTAGATCATTGAAGGAAGAAAGTAATGAATTTGTGCACAAAGCAGATGGAACAGTGTGTGTGAATGTGTCTGACGTCACTGTGTGTGTGAGCCACAGAGAGGTGTGAAAGACAAACATCCAAACTCAGCCTGCAGTTCTGTTCTGTGATTCTACATTTGACTATCCATTGAGTTTGGTGTGCACTTCTGCTTTGTTCAGATGCATTTAGATACATCACCTCCACTCTCCTGTCTTTCCTTCTCTACCATTGCCTCTTAACTGGGGATGGGTACCGGTATCCGATGCCATTATGGCACCGGTTCTGACATAAACGTAAGTAACCAGACTGAAAAGCAGCACACATTTCAGTGCTTTTTTTGATGCTTTTTTTCCTGAGATGTCATACACTTTGGATTCTAGCCAATCATTTTACCTTTCCAAGGATAGTAGGCGGGCCCAGGTATGTATGTTCTTTTAGAGCAGAGCTACAGATTAAAAATGCCCAAGGCGAAGCGGTCAAAGTCTGGCTGTACTCCACAGCAAAAGATGCAAACTCAGCAGCCTGCAACAAGTGCTTTAAGGTGATACTGTGCAAAGGAGGTAACATCTCACATCTAATGAAACAGGGTGGCTGTAGCTCAGGGGGTAGAGCTGGTCACCTACTGGTCGGAAGGTTGATGGTTCGATCTCAGGCTCCTCCAGTCTGCGTGTCACGTATCCTTGGGCAAGATACTAACCCCAACTTGCTCTCCAATGCATCCATCAGAGTGTTAATGTACTTAGAAAGCACTGAGTGTAGATAAAGTGCTTGTGAGAATGGGCATGTTGCATGTTGAGTACTCCGGGAGAGTAGAAAAGCGCTATATAAGAATCAGTCCATTTACCATGAAACACCCGGCGACACATAGTGTTTTTTGTAAAAGCCGAGAAATGCACCGTATTTGATAGCTTGCTGCAAGACCTCACACCGAGCACATCTACTGCGGGTGTGGTGCCTGTTAATGGATCCGGACTTAGAAACATCCCCCAAGAACCTGAAGAGGAGAGTCCTGGCCCCTAGCCCTGCCAGTGTAGCAGAAATGATGACGGATGATGATGGCAGCAGCAGCCGTTCTTCTCTGGGTGAGTAGCTTAATGTAGTTCGTGTGTAATTTACACTGAGTAGGCTAACCACGTTATTACATTAATGCATGTAAGGTGAACTAGCAAAAACCGTCATAGTTAAAATGTGTGTCTGTCTTCTTGTTTGATAGAGTGAAACCATATATGCCCTATAGTTGCAGAAAAGGCTAACATTGTTGTCTTTTTCCTAAAAAACCCAGCTAAACATGAGAGGTTTTAGGACAAAATTTGAGTTCTTCATTCTTTAAGCACTGATTCGAGCACCGATTAAGCACAGGCACCGTTTCAAAAGTACCGGTTTGGCACCGGTATCGGATAAAACCTAAACGATACCCATCCCTACTCCTAACATGCCTCCTTCCTCCTCTTCCTTTTCTTTCAGCCATCAGTAGCATGACAGTCTTATTCATTATGATCCACGCATTTTATTTGGTAAAGCTTTAGTTCAGAAGGCCCTTACTAATGCAACACTCCCCATTTACCCAGGCTGGCACTTGGAGTACACTGGCTTGTGGCCCCTTGTGCCAGCATTAGTGCTTTCATCCTTTCTGCTGCTCACAATTCACCGATCACACTTTGACTATTACCATTAAAACAAGAGTCAGAAAATTTAGCAACAGAGCTACGATCCTTTAAATGTTAAAGTTTCATGATTCACGTGTGGATGTTGCATAAGAAAAGCATGATGTATAAAGTATAAGTGTTTCTGACCAGTTGTTCATGTTCCTTCATTTTTCCCTGAAATCTATCAAATACTGTCCAACAGACTGATGGCACAGCAGTGCAGAGGCTGCAGAGGCTGCAGAGGCTGCAGAACCTGCGTCTGCATCGGAGAGCAACATGGGGTTAGTATCTTACCCAAGGACATCATGCAGACTGGCATTAAACCACCAACCTTCTGGTTAGCAGGTGACCTGCTCGACCACCTGAGTTCCAGCCACCTTATCAAAGTGACCAATCACATTAGAATCCTGTCCTGCTTTGGGCTCCGCCTCCAAACCATCCAAAGCGGGTTTATTTGCACCATGTATGCAGGTAAACTCAAACATCCATTCAGCTGCTTCAGAAGGAAAATGTCAGCTTGTGGTTTCAGTCACAGGAAACTCACAGGTTAGAGTCCAGCCAGAGGGCTGCTGTTGTTTATCTGTAAAGTCTTTACATTTACAGAAATAAATAATTATGTGGACACATCTGGATCATCAGCAAACATGAAACCAGGTGACCACCAGGACCAAGCTGACTGCTGACACAGAGTTCATACTCTAACTGCTAGCTGCTCTGCTAGCTAAGTTAACTGATGTTAAAGGTCAGAGTAAAGAAATGACGTGATGCTGCTGGGAGTGACACCACAGACTAGCAGCATTTAGTTACTCAGCATATAATGCAGTTAATCTGAAATCTCTTTTTCTCTCTGAAACAAAGTGACAGCAGACTGAGTCAAAGACAGAAACCTTATTTAAACACCAAATATTCACCGGCTTCACTTCCTGATCCAGGATTCAAAGAGGACGTTGCACTTACTCAGCTTCTTCCCATGAACGTCTTCCCTCTGCAGCTCTGCTGTCTGGACCAGGTCTGTGTAGAAACAGAGACAATCTTCTGCTTCATCAGTCCTCTGTGTCTGCAGGCTGAAGTCACATTAAACACTTCACACCAGCAAAGAGTCTGAAGCTCACAGCTCAAAGGTCAGCTGCTGCACCTTGTGTGATATTGTTTGATCAATAATTAACCTGCAGCAGGTTTCTGCTCCAACTCCAACACACTGAACAACCCTGAGAACAAATCAGAGGATGTGGGTGTGTCTGCAGGCTGAAGTCACATTAAACACTTCACACCAGCAAAGAGTCTGAAGCTCAAAGGTCAAAGGTCAGCTGCCACACTGTATATAACATTTCAATATGTATGCAACCTGACTGTGGGTGTGTGTGCAGCCATAAACAGTTTAAACATTAAACACTGAACCATAAAAGAAGCTGAAGCTGCAGCTCACAGGTCAAAGCTCAGCTGCTGCACCCAGTTATGACTTTACATAAATCATCATGTTTTCCCTCTCAGCACTTGGGCTGTTTTGACTCAGCTACACTATGGCAAATGGCCAGTGGTTCCACAGCTGTTCTTGTTGTGTTAGGGCTGAAAAGCCCGACTTGTTCTCCTCTGCAGGTCATCAAATGCACCACAGAAGTTTGTATTTGCAGAAGCCTGTGTATGTTTGATGGCTTTATTATTCTCTGTTCAAAGACAATAAATGTGGAAAATGTCTCATGTAGTATCAGCGTCATTTAAAAATGACTGCAAACATTTAGAGAACATGTGCTGCTGTTTGTCCTTGTAACAGGGCGGCCCTTAGCGGCTGGAAACACAGTGAGACAGACCAAGGCAAGTGTAGTGGAACAAAGTATTTATTCGCTATATGGCTCTCCTTACAACAATTAACTTGTCGAGCTTCTTCACAGCACAAAAAATCCATCCTCTAATGACAACTGGCAGCCTTAAATATGTTCAGCTGTCACAGACTTAACCATTATTCCACTCTCAGGTAAATTCTTAAATCCCAACCTTCCACCACAGTATACAATATATTAATTAGAATAAATAAATACATAAATACATTTCCACATTTACATATTAATAAATATTTCACACTTAATGTTACACCAAACCCAATATTATAAAAACCCAGAAACCCAAGCACAAAAAGATTCACCACACTCTCTTTACCAATGGTCTCTCCCGGAACCTTTAAATGGTGTCTGGACCCCCAGGGAAACATTTGCCCAAACACCTTGAAGAGGACACAGGCAAGAAAGGTGAGTAATCATTAACTTACAAACACTTATTTGCACCACTTTTATCCCTAGATTTCACACACACGTTTGCATTAGTTTTCCTTACTGGTAAACCTTAATCACAATCTCAATCACCATTCTTCTCTCCTGACAGACAACCACCACATTCCTTGATGAGGAGCAGCTGTGCAGGATCTGAAATAAGGCTACCAACTGATTTTAAAATTCCCAATAAATAGTCAATAAATATTTAAACTTCTTGTGTGCAAATCCATGCTTAAAGTGCAATGCTCATAAATTGCTTGATAAGGTGCTTTTAATAAAGTGAAAGGTGTGCTCTAAAGTGCTATACATATAATATAAATAAATACAGTCAAGTCTGTCCCGTATTCAGTAAGTGAAAATGAAATGAACAATAAAAGGTGAATCAAATGGACCATTACGGCAAGGCTGGGATGGTCAATTTGGTAAAGTAAATCCGTTGGGCATCTTTCTTTGCCTTTAGACAATAATTCTGATGGCAAAAGAGCCAAACGGGACAGGCACAAAAAAAAAAAAAAAAAAAAAAAAATACAGTAAGGGAGTCCTCTTCCTTACATTTCCTCCTCCCTCTCTTGAGCACGAAGTGCTTCAGTCCTCTGTCATCCTAGATAAACGATCAGCAACCACATTTGACTTCCCTGGCCTATACTGGACCGTAAAGTCATAAGGCTGCAAAGACAAGTACCATCCTGCAATGCGGGCATTCGCATCCCTCATGCGGTTCAACCACTGGAGGGCACGATGATCAGTCTCCAGAGTGAAGTGACGTCCCAGAAGATAATACCTCAAGGCCTCAATAGCCCATTTCATGGCCAAGCACTCTTTCTCCACCGTCGAATACCTCGTCTTCCTGTCGAGTAGTTTCCGACTCAGAAACACCACAGGCCTTCTTTCACCATCCACCTCTTGCTGAAGGACAGCACCAAGGCCAACTCCTGAAGCATCAGTTTGCAAGATGAATGGCTTGTTGAAGTCTGGACTGTGTAGAACTGGATGTGTGCAAACTGCTTCCTTGAGGTCTCTGAGTGCTTGCTCACAGTCTTCTGTCCAACGCACTTTGTTGGGGGCTGAGCCTTTTGTGAGGTCATTCAGTACAGTGGATCGCTCTGCAAAAGAAGGTATGAATTTCCGGTACCAGCCAACTAGACCCAGAAAACCTCTCACCTTCCTTTTTGTTGTCGGAACTGGGAAGGACTGAATTGCTTCAATCTTTCCAACCTGCGGCTTTATCTTCCCAGAGCCAACTACAAAGCCCAAGTACTCCACTTCTCTCTTGGCTATGGAGCACTTCTTGGGATTGATAGTCAGTCCAGCCATTCTGATGGAGTGTAGCACCTTCTGTAGGTGAATGACATGCTCTTCCCAGCACTGGCTGTTCACCACCACGTCATCCAGATATGCTGCAGAGAATGCTGACACATCTCTCAGTACATGGTCCATTAATCGTTGGAATGTCGCTGGTGCACCTTGAAGCCCAAATGGCATGACTTTAAATTGGTACATACCAAAAGGAATTTTGAAGGCTGTCAGCTCTCTCGCTTCTGGTGCCAAAGCCACTTGCCAGTATCCTTTACACATTGCTCAAACTCTTATAGCCTCTGGTTCTCCCACCTTATCATAAAAGCCTAAACATTCACATCCTTTCTCTCACACGGCGCCTAAGCTACGACCTTGGCTCCCCGTTTATCTGCTCCTGCTGAGATGGGGCAGAAAACTCCAGTATATTCTGTTCTCTTCTAATCAGACAAATAAGGTGATGACTTTCTGCAAACAGTATTTCTTATAACTCAGCAGTATAATGCATCATAAAACAATATCATTCATCCACAATAAATCAGCAGTCTAATGTAATGCAAATCAGTTTAACAAATGCAATAGTTATCAGCTTCTTCTAATTCAGGAGAATGATGCAAACTAAAACTACATAATAATTCACAATCTTTAATTAGGGGTCTAACATGGCATAAAATAATATTATAATCTAACAATTCCCCCTGATGAGCTCGTTAGAATAATGAGCTCACCAACACCCTATAATCCAGTGTCGCCGGGTTCATCTCTTCTCACTCCTGAGGTCCTTTGTCCCCCTGAGGGGCGAACCATATGTGAGATGACCTCTGTGTTTGCGCAGTTCAGATGCAAGAAAAACTATTATTCCAACAATAGCAGGTACAGATGACACTCCCCAGTTCTCCCACAGCTTTATTTTGGTGCTACCTTATACCCTTCCGACGTACTCAGACTAGAACCTCTGTCCAAGGAGCTTTTAGCCTTTATTTTATTGCTGCAGCTACCAGTGTCGTCCAGTTGGGTGATCCTCTGCTCTTCATTCTTCAACCTCAGGGGTTAGACAACCCTTCAGTCGTGGCACAGATCAGGGGATTATTCTGCCCCGGTTTCAAACAACGATCTGTGTATCCTCCAGAAAAAGAACAGGAACGCATCCCCCTTTTTGCCCAAGAGCCTCTCGAACTTCGTTGGTCTGGTGTTCCTGGATTCCCGCCAACCCCTTCATGGTTATTGCTGTGTTTATGGGATCCATCCTTTTGTGGTGACTAGCTGGAGCCCAAACGCCATGACACTTGGACCCAGTTGATGTCTCAGCAGTCACTGTGTCTGTCTCTGCTGCGGAGGATCCTCGCATATCTGTGACCTCGTCTGGTGTCTGTTCCTTTCTCTGTAAGAGACAGAAAACCAAAACACCTCTCTTCATAACCCTAATAATCTAATGTTGTTATCTACTGACCTTCTAGTGATTCAGAATTGGTCTAAAACATTCAGAATGTCCCAGGGACTTATTCTAATCATATCCTATGTGTGTGTAAGCGTGTTTGCATTTAGCCCTCTGCACTCAAGGCATTTCCTACACTTTATCAGTCCGGACCATCACGCCGAACGAAGCTTATGACCTTCAAAAGGCCGAGTGCCAACTCATCATAAGCACATTTGCAAGGTGTGTCTGAAACTTATTGAAACCACTCTTTTTAACAAAAGATAAACAAATTAACAAATCTTCTAAACGCTATTCAGTTCATTTCAATGATTGATGCTTACACATGGAAATAATGATTTATGCTTCTTACTGATTCTCTACAAAAGACCGGAAACTTCTCGGGCCGCTATTAGCTTAAGCTTTACCATACCTAAGTTATTAAAGACACAAATGAAGTTATAAAAATGTTCAAATAATCCTTGTTTGATGTTAAAACTCAACTTCCCCCCCCCTTTTTTGACACATTCCAATGTGTCAAATCAACGGAGCTAGAACATTCAAAGAAAAGGTTAGGCAGCTACAAGGTTTCCCAGATTGTTAAGTTGATCTGCGTATGATGCTCTGACTCAAGTATATAATCTTAAATGAATGTCATTTAATTAACTGCCACTATTTAAAACTTAGCTTAAAGACATAATTGAATAAAAATCACAAAGAATAACATGATATCAATGTTATGTAAGCGCGTGCGGCCCTCCATGCTCGAAGTCACTCCACACCATAGATCAGCCAAACATCGCGTTGACTGTAGCTTTTAACCCTTATTAACTTGAGCACAACTCTATAATGAGCAACAAACTGCAATATGTCTGAAAATGATCATGGTTACACCTGCAATAGAAGATCGTATGATTATCCTGACACCTGTAAATAGAAAATTAACCTGCGGTTATAACAATCACTGGAACACAAATGTTAGTACAATGTCAAAAACTTCAATAAATGTTTAATGCAATGCTAGTTATATGATTCTGATGCAATAATAAAGCTGATGCCAAAATAACAGTAAAACACCCCCTTTTATCCCGTTTCACTTGACACATAAACGTTTATAAATGCCTCTTTTAAATCTTATTTCCCCCTGTTCTCCCCTTACCGACCACAGCAGGGGAAACTCTGCTATGAGTCAGCCATGAATGCAGCTCACCTGATTCATCACTGAGCTCCACCGTCACTGGCGTCTGACAAGGTGGCGCTGCATACTCTTCCTTTAATGTCACTATTTTCAACCTGTTGATTAGAGTGCTTAAACCTGAAGTCGACTACGTCCACAACAAGTCAATACAGCTGTAAATGTGGCCAATTATCAATCTATTACCAATCAATAACAACAGATAAATTTTATTTTATGCATGCTTTCAGTCAACCACTCACCCAGAGGATCTCCAATCCCAGAAAATTCCTTCTCCTCATTTAATGAGTCTGTCCTCCTTCCATGGCCTGGTAACTGGTCCATCCAGAGCCACATGATCTCAAAATATACATACAACAAGCCAAACCACACCTTGGTCACACCAACCCTTTTCCGCCCTGAAGATGTTCAACGCCATCTTAGTCTGGACTGTCAAAGGTGACTTTAACGCTGGCTGTTCCGACAATCCATTTTATAATATTTCCTGGTCAGATTCGCCAATCTCTGCACCAGGGTTTTAAACGTTTTGCCATCTTCATTAGTTTTTATTTTTATTTAGTTTCGACTCCAGATTTTCAATTTTTTACCAGCTGTAATCAGTTTTTACCAATCATTTGCTAGTTTAGTCTAGTTTTTATTTTCTGAAAATCCTTAATTTCAGTTTAGTTTTGATTAGTTTCAGTTATAGTTTTAGTTGTGTTTTGCAAAAATTAAGTGTAACCAAATCCCAGTTCCATTATATCAATCATGCTCTTCTGCTTATCCTTGGGTATTGAGACTATTAACTCTTGCAGCACCGGGTGTTCCTAATTTTGGTTCAAGTGAATTGATAAACTTTTTGAAGGCGATTGACTCACACAATTATTTAGATGTCCCAGTCCTGTTGTCTCGGGATGCATCACGCTGCCTTATCTGGGGTTAGCTGTTTTCTGGGGATGCTGGTTAAGTGGGGGAGCTCTTCAAGGAGGGGGGGGGGTGCTCCCCCTGATGAGCTCTTCAAGGTAAGCTAGGTTAACCTTCTTGTGTGAGGTTTTCAAGTGCACTTCAAGGTTTGTGGGATTTTTAGTTTTATAAATGTCCCTCATAACCCCCTGATGACCCAGTAATTCATTTTTGCACACTGTAGTACACATTTAGTTTTTTCTTGTAGCTCTCCTACTCTACTTGCCACTCATCTAAGTCCTGATGTTTCTTAAAGAGGACAACGGTACCTTTAAAATTATATCACATGTGTGGGGGTGTGGCTTTGCCAATTGTTTTTCCCACCTTTTCAAAATGGCTGGCATGCCCACCAGCACATTTTATGGAAGAAAGAAAGGTAAGCTTGATATTTACATTTAAAATGTTTTGTTAAACTCAGATTTTTATTAATTTTCAAAAAATAAACATCCAGTAAATAATTTGAGGGGTCTTTAAGAATTAGGCTTATTGAGTTTCACAGAGAACATGACTAATTTATTAATGTGTACTCTAGTGCACGTCGGGACTTTGTACTTATACTTATTTCACTTTTTCCTAGTAGACAACTCTTTAACAAAGGCAGAGAGAATTCTTAACAGAATAATTGAGCGAGATTCAAACAGAGATTTTTCAGAAGATGAGAGTCATGTGAGCCAGGTAGGAGAGGGTGAGAACCCAGGAGGAGCCACACAAAGATTATCGAGATGCAGTGGCAGATGTAATAGAGAAAAACACAGGGCCACCTGAAATCTGTCGTCCTATCTGGTCCAAAACCAACATGTAGGAGAATCTGGAATTTTTGATTTGAGTTAAAAATAAAATATGGGTAAAATGCAGGAATGATTTCCAGTAAAGTAAAAAATAAGAGTCGCATTTATAGCTGAATCCATGACACCTAATTGTTTCTACAAGATCACGTCGCTGCTAAAAGTTATCAGTGATCTCAATGTGCGAAAAGAACTCACAGTATCTGGAGTTCAAGCTCCTCTTGGCTGAGAAACCTGGGACAAACATGTGAACAAGACCTGAATAATACCAGTAATGAAGAGTTCTCTCCAAAAATCAAGAAAAGGAAGCCCCAATCAGATGAGAGTGTAGCAAAATATGGTTCACTCCACTTGCCTGAGATGGTTAACAGTCCAAGGCATTTCAGTTGTAGAATGGTTGGGTGCAACAGTAAAACATATGTGAGATGTGGGAAGTGCCAAATGTTCCTTTGTGTCTCCAATTAAAAAAATCACAGTACTTCCTCAGATATCATAAATGAATTGATTTTTGTGAAATAGAAAGCCCAGTGCAATCACTTGTTCCTGAACCAATGGCTTACAGCTAGTGAAGTGTCAGTGACTTCTAAGTTGATCCCTGATCTACATTTTTATTATTATATTGTTATATAAATAAGTTTTAATATCCTGCTTACAAAAATTTCAGTGGAGCTTTTAATTTTCTTAAATAGCTCTTGAATGTTGTTAGTTTCACATTCGTGATCAATGAACTCCCCTTGTGCACTGTAGTGCACATGTTGTAAAATTTAAATAAAGTTAGTTAAAAACAATTTTGTTTTTGTAATGTGTTTTTTTTACCGTCCCAACACTTGATTTATCTGAAAAAGAAAAAAAGAAAAAGAAAAAAGGAAAATACTCTTCTTTTTTTTCTTTTTTCTTCCTCCCTGGGTCTCAGGAGGACATTGTGTCTATCTTACTTTTAAATTGCTGACTATTTCAAGAAAGCACCCAAAAGACGGGGACCAGTGTTTATCATTACATATCTCTATTTTGAATGTGGCAAGTCTATCATTCCCCTGTTATTCATAGACCTGAGTGGAGGTTTTTTTTTTGTGTTTTTTTACCTCTATAAAAGTTAATTGACTCTTTACAGTGACCCGCTATGGTTAATAATAATCTGCTCACTTATGAGTGAAATCAAACCTTTTCTTCACTTTAGCATTTAACATTCCCAACCATATAATCTGATACATTAATCGAACTACAGCTACTAAAAACACAATTTTCTTAATGTAAACATCAGTAACTCAAAATTAGCAACCAAAGGGTTAAGTCTGCAGTTCACACTCATGTGAAGCTACAGCCTCCCCCCTTAGTCTCTGTCATCCTTCTGTTCTTGCAAAAACAAAACAAAGCAAGACAAAACATCCACCCTTCTTTTACAGGCTGGGTGAATTGTCTGTGGACATTCACTAATCCTAAAGTCGGTACCGTTTTTGTCTCAATATCAAGTCAGTTAAACTTTTAGTCGTCAGTCCGTCACAGTCCAGTCACATGCATACATCCACACACATTCATACCAGATATTGCTGATAATGGAGTCTCACGCGCAACCTATTCGAGCCTCCATCACCAGCAAGATGACGTCATCATTTTAAAGGAAACAGTTCCTTGTTTTTGGACTGGATTGACTCGCTGCAATTCTTTTAGGCTCAGGACTTCTCATTCGATCAGTGTCCCATATAAGTGAATTTCTCCCAAGCTCATTATAATCATGGAGAAAAATACTTTGCGACTGTTTTCAGTAAGAATATTTTATAGCGCTTTAAAGTTCAATCTCTCAGGCCTGGATTAAAGAGCTAATTTGTTAAATCAGGAACTCACAAAATACCAAAATATCACCACCGGTGCATCATACAGTGGGGCAAAAAAGTATTTAGTCAGCCACCGATTGTGCAAGTTCCCCCACTTAAAATGATGATGACAGAGGTCAGTAATTTGCACCAGAGGTACACTTCAACTGTGAGAGACAGAATGTGAAAAAAAAATCCATGAATCCACATGGTAGGATTTGTAAAGAATTTATTCGTAAATCAGGGTGGAAAATAAGTATTTGGTCTAGAGATGGACCGATCCGATATTACGTATCGGTATCGGTCCGATACTGACCTAAATTACTGGATCGGATATCGGAGAAAAATAAAAAATGTAATCCGATCCATTAAATATCACGAAAGCACCTCACAAAACTTGCAACACGCTGTAACTCACCTCAGAACGTTAGCACGTCGGAGCAGTATGCATCACGTGATAGAGCGGCTGTGGCATGCAGGACCTGTCGTGGTCTGGATAGCATGTGGAGCTTCGCTAGCAACCCGGCATTTCATCTCCGACAAAGTTATCCCGAGAGAAGTAAAGCAAGTGTGTAAGTCCATCTCTGAATGTTTGTAAAGCATTCCTGCGTTAAGCTTAACAAGCGACTGCCTCTCCTGCTGCTACTTCAATCATGAAACTGCTTAACGATCAGCTGATCGGCTTTTCTGTTGCGAGTCCGTGTCTCTTGTTTGTTTTTGGCCCACTTTGCGCCAGAAAGAGGAAACCAGCGGCTGAACAACAGCAGCACGTTTAAGCTTGATCAGCTGTTGTTAGAATGTATTTAATATTACTTTCTACTCGAGGATCTTTTTCTAGGTAGCTGACAGCTGGTAACTGTGCAGGGGCGGATCTAGCAAAGTTTAGCCAGGGGGGCCGATAGGGCATTAACAGGGAAAAGGGGGCACAAAGACATACTTTTCTTTCTTATTCTCATTTAAAATGTCTAGCTTTTAATAAATAATTATCTGACACCCAAAGTTTTAATTTGATGTAAAATGAATAGAAGTCAATTATTGTATATAGTAACTATTAAGTCTAATATATATACCCTAGTAAGCTATAGTACTTTTTCCTTTGGGAAGGTACCATCTGTGCAGTCTGCAATTTTGTTGAAGAAAGATGTTGAATCTATTTAATATTTCTTGAAAAATAATTGATTTCTGTGCATTTTTTTTCACACTGCATCAAATTAAGGTTGATTACGTCGATTAAGCATCATGAGGTGGAGCGTGAGGGGTGGTTCCCTATTTTTTATTTATTTATTTTTGTTGTTGCTGGGAGTTGGAACCCTATTAGTTAGGTTGCTTAATATTTATGGTAAGTACTCTTTAAAATACCAGAATAGGGAGGATGGTGTAGGTTTAAGTTTATTAGATTGATCAGTATTGCTGAACTATGAAATTTTTTTTTGTGCATACAGGTATAACAGAATAGCTTTAGTGTAGTTGTTGTTTTAAACTTGAGTATGAACTTATACAAAATGCAGCAAGATATTTAAAAAACAGTTTTGTTGATTAAAAAACACTATATCAGATTCATATCGGTATCGGCAGATATCCAAATTTATGATATCGGTATCGGTATCGGACATAAAAAAGTGGTATCGTGCCATCTCTAATTTGGTCAATAACAAAAATACAACTCAATACTCACCAAATACCAAACAGGTAAGGTGTAATTGTATTATGAGCCATAGTGCTTGGTCTGTTTGTCCGATGTAAATCAATTGCAGTTAGAGGCTACATTAATTTCCCCTCTGTAAGCACTTATTGAAATTATCTGAGCACATTACAAGTACATATTTGCTTACTCTGTATGCTCAAATGTGACCCGTTATGGCCACTAGAAAAAAAGCGGAGGCCCGAAAAACAGGTGGGGGTCCTCCACCACCACCACTCACAGAGCCTGGCCACTGGGCTTCCACATTTGTGATAATGTTGGCAGCATCCCATATGATCTTCACAGTGCAGAGAACACAAATTAGCATCCATTACTATAATGAAATAATTTGTTAGTTTGAAATGCTACAGGGAACTATGTACCTGTACATTAATGCTGTGGAAAGACTTCCTGTTCACATAGTCTCCTTCATTTACTGAAGGAGCAATGATTGGAATGTGAGTGCATCTGTACAGCCAATCACGCCTGGGAACCGTGAGAATAAATGTAAAATTTAAGTAGTAGTTCAAGTATCACCACATCATGAATTAAGTTTTGTTCATCCTGATACCTGCAATTTTGTGGCATCCCTCTTTGATAAATCTTGTGGGTCTATGACCGGGGAACACCACCAACGAGTACAGGAGACGTTTCAGTGCAACTGTAACATTCCTGACTGCCCGACAGACGGTAGCCTTGGAAACGTGCTCAGCGTCACCAATATTATACAGAAAGCTCCCGTTTGCAAAAAACCGAAGTGCAATACAAATAATATGTACAGAACTGAGAGCATGTCCGCGATGTGTCACATGAGCAATATTAGGCCTGAGGATGTTATTCAAATAAATTATAGATTGTGCTGAAAAACGGTAACGTTCACACAGGAAATCATCAGGAAATGATAAAATGTCCGAACGCGCTCTAATCACTCTCTCCCGGCGGAGAGCTCTGCGGAGAATTTGGGCTTCAACATCTACTGGCTCTTCAAGGAAGGGACACGCCATGTCTGACACTTCCTACAGTCAGGTTTCCGATACAGAGGCGGAGAAAGTCAGGGTTAGTTGAAGTAAACCTGCTAGGGGGCAGGTTAGCTTCACGGAGTGTGTCGTCATAGTAACTCACTCAGAATTAATCTAAACTCGCTTTGTGAAACCGAAAACCCAGAGTTTTCGTTAACTCAGGGTATACTTACTCAGAGTTTGCACTAAACCGGCTTCCTGAAATAGGGCCCAGATCTAAATCCAATCAAGAATCTGTGGCAAAATCTGAAAACTGCTGTTCACAAACGCTGCCCATCTAATCTGACTGAGCTGGAGCTGTTTTGCAAAGAAGAATGGGCAAAGATTTCAGTCTGTAGATGTGCAAAGCTGGTAGAGACATAAGGCAAACCGGATTATAAGGAGCACTGTTGATTTCCAGAAAAATCAAAGGACTGATTTTTAGAGTGCCTTGATGGGAGCCATATCTTTGGTCAGGTGATAAGTGATAGCCTCCGTAATTTCTTTGTGCCTGCGGGAGTTCGACGGGTATAGGGAAGCGCTGTATAAGGTTCCCGTTATTGATGTTTGGGTGGTTGACCGGGATGGATTTTCTCCTGTCACTTTCTCGTCATCCCTGACGTGCTCTCCGTTGTTTTTCCCTGCTAATATTAGCATCACACGGCACAGCTTCTGTATCACGTGGTATAAGGCTCCGCCCTTGTCATTTGTTGAGCAGGAAGAGTGAGCGCTTGGTTTCATGCAGAGTACGTAGAGTACGTCCCGGATCAAAATGCGGTACAATCGTCGTCGTCTTTTTTTTTTCTTTTTTTTTTTTTAAATCGTCATTTGGAAATGAGATCGCACATAAGTATGAATCGAGATCGCGATTTTCTAACGATTAATCGTGCAGCCCCAATCTGATTAGTCGACTAATCGCAAAAATAATCGGTGACTAGTCGACTATCAAAATAATCGTTTGTGGCAGCCCTAATGCACACAGGGAAAAGTTAGAGAGGAAAAGAGAGAGCAGGAAATTACTCTTACTCTTAGGACGTATATGGCCCAACAGGCCTCGTGATACAGATGAGCTACATCCTCCTGGAAAGCAGCTGCCAATACAGTCTCCCCCATCTGCTGGAAGGCAGATGCTTCAAAACAGAGTGAGAAGTAAAGAGAGAGGGAAGGAACTCAAACAAATTAACACTATATTTTATCTTTAATAATCATATATATTGCTTTACCAAAACAGCTTGTTTTTGTGTTTTTTAAACTACCATCTCTCTTAAACCAACTTGAATTGAACAGTGAGCACAGCCACTAAGTTCTATGTAACAAAAATACAGGGATGGGAGGGAGGGAGACGGTACCTGCACTGACGTTTAAAAAGAAAGAATAGGAGGAGGAGGGGTGGAGGTGGTGGAGCTCTCCGACAGGGGGAAAACTGAGATTTCAGTAAAGCTCAGTCCAAAGCACTTTCCTAATGATTTCCCTGTAACATTAGTCCTCGAGGTCCCCGTCACAGCAGACTACTGTGAGCGCCACCAGACAGTTAATGAGACAAAAACGAGACGCTCTTACAGCCAGGAGGCTGCTTCCAGATGACGCTTGATTAATTTGATTGATTATCTGTGAATAAGTCTTGAGCCTCTCCTCAGTTCTTTATATTTTGCCTGTACTGAGCCAGATGTTCTTCTTCTTCCTTCCTTTAGACTTTCTGAAGGTCATTTAAAGTTTTTCTTTGGACATTAACTGCTTTTTCACCCATTTTCAGTCCAGTCCTTGTACCTGATCGCTTTCAGAGCGATATTTTTGTTTTTTGGGGGAGTTAAACCACTTAACCTAACTCAAGGGGACAAACCCGAGTTGTCAAATACAATACAAAACACACAACTTAGCAAAGAACCAATTTTAAATTTTATCTTTAGGGACTTTATTACTAGCAACCTGTCACAGAAACACACTATTTAATTTCTTTGGATTGGGAAAGTAGGAGACAGAAAAAAGGGGAGAAGCTGAAAAATCTATCTACAGTGGAGGAACAGTACCTGAAAGTCATGTCAAAAAAAATTCAGCAAACACCTGACACAGGACCTGAAAGATGCACTTGGTCCTTCAGTTGATCCATCTAGTGTTCGCCAAAGCCTCATCTCATGGTGTCAGTGAAGGGTGGCTGTCAAGAAGCCATTATTAAGGAAGGGAACAGGGAGAAAAGGCTGAGGGATGCCAAATTACACAAGAACTGGACTGAAAATCAGTGGCAGCAGGTCTGATGGAGTGATGAACCAAAATTTGACATTTCTGGTTCAAATTGTGGTAATATGTCTACAACCACCTGTAAACTACTGTACAGCTCTGCCATAGTTTGGGTCTGCATTTCAGCCAGGGTGTTGGGGATTTCGTCAAAATTGATGGAATTATGAAAAGTACCACCAGACTTTGATGCACCATGCAATACCATCTGGAAAGCGTCTGATCGGCAGCAGCTTACTAAACACATCGAAACACCATCATTCATGGACTGACCTGAGCCGTGTGGGATCATCTCGGCAGAGAATGGAACAAAACGGCAGCTGATATCGAAAGAAGAGCTCTGAATGTCCTTAAAGAAGCTCGGAGAACTATTCCTGAAGACTACTTAAAGGAATTCCAAAGAAATGTGCCTAAGAGAGTTCAGGGCGTGCTGAAGATAAAGATGCTCCAGCTCATTACCTCATTATATCAACTCTGTTTTTGCCTTTTATATTGTATTTTCATGTAAACTTTTCAAATTTAAACTGTTGCACCCGTTTCCCATTACCCAGCAAGTTATATGTTAGAATTAAGGTGTGGCTCAAACTTTTGCACAGTCCTACATTTCCCATCTATAAAATGATTTGACACCTGATAAACCTTTAAAAGCACTGACCTGCCTCTCCAACTATCTGTTTTAAACAACACGCACTTACCAGCAGTTGTGTTGCGTTTTCGTCAGGTTAGTGGCTCAGACCTAAAACAGCCCAACATTATCTCTAATTCAGGTCTGGACCCAAGCTGACCCATTAAAGTACGTGGTACTCCTTTTATTTGTACTTGTGTACTCAGGCATAAATTAGACTTTTCAGGTACAAACTAAATAACACAAAGAGGAGCTTATGAATAAGAATGAAACTGAGAGGCCCACTGCAAGAAGATACACACCCACGTGCTGAGATTGTAAAGATGAAAAGTGAGCAGAGGAAAACGAGCGTTTCAGGACAACGAGGCGGTTTCCTCTTCTTCCCATCTGGCAGCCTCACAGCGGGGAGATGTGAGGTAGCCCCAACCTACCTCACATCTCCCCGCTGTGCAAGAACGAGCTCAGCAACACAAGCATCCTCTCTCTTTCGCGAGTGCATATGTGCACATCTACAGTGCTGCATGCCAATGAACCCATTTTCTTGGAGCACCTACACAAGCTGCAATCTACAGATCGTGTTTCACAGCGCTACAGCGAGAGGCAAACACCTCCCTCTGTTTGTGCTTCATTCTAGCTTCGCCTTTCTCTTCCCAACCACACACACCAACACCTTCCTCTTGTGAATTTTATTTTAATCCTTAACATAAAGACAGCTATAAATTAGGATAATCAAACTTGATTTATTACCTCCTGCACCCCCCCACTGTGTGTTCAACAGGAAGCTAAAGACTGGTGCTGTTAAAGTGTTCAAAAAACAGCAGGAGCTCGGTGTGAGGCCACAGTGGGCCAAAAAACACAAGATGACCTCCAGCGAGGACAAAATGTATCTGGACGTCTCTGTGAGCATCTGTCTCACTGTGTAAGTGTAGCACAGTGTCTGTGTGTGCATGGCTGGGCAACAGAGACAGCACAACTGAAAGCCAGCACTCAGACGAGGACCCGGTGCATCATCTGTCTCATCTCAGCCAGTTTACTTACAAACTCTTTAAGTTTGAATTTTAAAGCCGACAATGTGCACAGGGCAGTGATATTTAAAATGAAGGTAAACTATTCCAGTCTCTGCAGCCCCAATTGTGTATCTCACACACACACACACAGTCCTGAATTCATTACTGAAGTCTCATCCAGACGTTCAATGTGCTGTGTAATTAAATTGAGACGTGGGGTCAAAATTCCCACCTAGATTGAGTGAGATGAAATAGAAATCGGCTCTCCTCTAACTGACTTTATAGAAATAATTACATAAGCTGCATTTATAACTGTTATTAAATAACAGCAGCACACGAGAACTGAAGTGTAATCCCAGCACATTTCGCTTCGCTTGCACTGATTCTTTAGAGATGACGACCGTGGTGGGTAATTAAGGGCAAACAATATACAAGTGGCGTGAAAAATGGAGGCTGCATTACCTTTCCAAAGCTTCCTTTCCCGATGGCCCGCAGTATCTGGAAGTGGTCAAAGTTTACTGTGGAGAAAATGAGAAGCAGTTAGTGAGAACGTGTCAGTTTGAGCTGAGCTATAAAACAGGGAACATGACATGTACAGCACTGTGCAAAAGTCTTGAGCCATCCCTCATTTGCTTCCAGGGATCCGGACTTCCCTGTAATCTTTAAAGTGGTATTAAGGAATAGCTCTCCAGGCTTTTTAAAGTGTTTCTGATTTTTAATCCAGGGCTTGTATTTGACCACTTTTTGTCTGTTAAGACCCTTCACACTAATCTCTGAAACATTCAAACATAAACAGACACCTAAGTCACGGAAAGGACCAGAAAACTTAACAAAGAACCAATTTTAAATTGTATCTGTACACATTTACTTGCAGCCTATTGCAAAAAAACAAAAGCCCACATCATTTGTTCTCACTTCTTTAGTTGAAGAATGCAGTTAATAACACCGTTAACACAGACTGACCTGGCAAAACACGAAAAAATAAGGGGGTGGTTCAAGACTTTTGCTCGGTACTGTATGAGAAATGGAAATGTGCACTTCACAATGTATCGCTGCACTTCGGCAGTACTGTGAAGATTAAATGTTTTTTCCTTCCCGATGCATGTGAAAGGTTAAGACTTACATCTCCAAATGTACTGGAACTGATTTGAACCAGAGGACTCAGCCACACTGTTACTATGTACTGCATAAACACGTTTACCGATGAAGGTAAATCAGACGCTGTCCTGACTGTGTGGCTAAATTTTGTGCTGAAAGCATCAAATCAATTGAATATGATTAACTTGCTATGAGAGGTTTTTACTCCAAGTGTGACTTTTTCTGGCTTCATACACCTTTCAGGGTCAAATTCAAGCACTTTGTGAGCACGTTTAATGTCCATTTTCAACATTTTCCAGCACATTACCATAAAAAGGATGCATATTTTACTTCGCATCACCTGAGTAAGACCACGTGAAAGGCCAAATTAATAAGTCTTCTCATCAGATATTGATGCTTCTTTCTTATGTGACACAAAAAACAGGAGGAGACAGATCTTTGCTTGTGTTGTTTTTTAAGTTCATTCATTCAAAACTAACTGTAAGACGCTTAACTACATTGCAGTCTGTGTTATTGTTGTAGACCTAATTATCACCTTTAAAGTGTTTGTGCTAATAACATCATGTAGAGTAAGACAGGCATAGAGAACAGCACTGACTGGGAGAGGCTTTGAACAGATGACATACTCAGATCAATTCAACACTTTAGACTTTAAAAATGCACAAGCGTCTTTCAAAAACCCATTTATTTAATCTATCATCATTGATATTATTATGTACAGTTATAATGTACTGTTCATCTCCCTTAAATAAACAGGCAGCCTTAAAGTGTGAAATAGTCACTTGTCTACTGTCTCAGTGGCTGATAGTGCCCCACAGGCCTCAATGTCAGCTTGAAGCCATTATGTTTCAATTGTTTCATGATAAACAGATTTTGAATGAAAGCGAGGAAACTTCGGTAGCACAAAAAAGTGCCTATTCTTTGTTCCCATACGGTTCAGTCATATTACCGTCATTTCCCCCTAAGGTGTTCCCAAAGACACCAGGTTAATACTTGAAAAGGCTGCAGCGATACACAAAAATATCATCAATATTCTGTTTACTTGGTGACAACGTCGCTTTTAGCCTTCAATCAGAAAGCCTGACGTTGGCTAGTTAAGCATCGGGCTAACGTTTAACGCTTTCACTTGAGGGAAGTAACTCGTATTACTGCTACTGCTGTGTAATCTTGGTTCAATTCACAGCATATTCTACAAGTTACCCTGCAATAACTAACTGTTAGAATAGCGCCACCGTATTGTATCGCACTGAGTGCACTTCAATCCTTTATCCCGCGAGTTTGCTAGCTAGCAAAATAATAATACCAAGTTTAAACAAATAACATGTGTAACGTACACACTCGAGAAAATTATTTACTAGTACTTACGCAAACTCCCCCGTTGTGAAAACGTACAAATCCTTCTTGTATTTTTCGTTTTCCAGCAAACACTCATTAAAACGGCCTCCAGGCACATTAGCGCACTCACCCCCGACTGATCAGGGAGGGGGTGGGGGGTCACACATTGAAACAGACTAACGTGCAGAGGTACAGCCCAGGCAGAGAAATGTTGCTTTTAGACTTTGCGACTCGTTTTATTTCTCTATCTGATAAGAAAACTATTCAATCAGATAGTTATTTGTGGTGAATGAAATACGGTTACAGTTTCAAGAAGTTTTAAGCACCAAATCCGAAATCCAAGCACTGCAATATTAAAATCCAATTCAATTTCTTGTTTGCTCCGAAATCTACGACATGACTATATACAGAAAAGCTTGACATGGTATGCAAAAAAACCCCCGAAGACAATACAAATACAAATACATGAACAAAAAATGTTTAAACTGTCAGTTATGTCATTTTAAAATTTTTCAAAACTAACATTTTCTTTGATTGACTGATATTAAATTGATTAGGGTCAAGTCTAGTGTGAACAATATTACACAAACAAGCACGTGTGTGCGCATGCGCACATATTAGAATCCCTTCGATGCGCACATATTAGAATCCTTCGATCCTTCTCATATGTGCGCATGCGCACATATTAGAATCGCTTCGATCGCTTGTGACGCGGAAACTTTAATTGATCCTTTCTGACGTCATAACTTTGCTTTGATCCCAAAACCCATAAGTAGGAGCGCTCACCTGTTAATTTATGCTTAACGGACGTTGACCTGCAGCAACTAAAACCCTTTCGAGAAGTTTTGAGAGCAATTTACGAGAGAAACCCCCACAAGTTCAGTTTTGTTTCTCACCAATCCACAGCGCAAACAGACACATTACACCATGTCAGCCAACCCATCCTTCGGCTCAGATGAACTTGAAATATCTAAAGGGACCATTTTGGGAGATCACCACATGGTGGAGGCTTTCCTTGGAGAAGGAAGCTTTGGTGTTGTAACGAAATGTCGCGATACAAAAAAGAACCAAACGGTTGCTATTAAAGTCAACAAGAGCGACCCTGAAATTCTGCTCCAGGCAAAACTGGAAATTTTCATCCTGGAGCAGCTACGACGCTTGGATCCAGACAGGTGCAACATTGTCAAATGGAACGGCTATTTCCTCGATGGAGAGCGCATTTGCTTGAATTTCGAACTCCTCGACCATAGCCTGTGGGACTACATAGGGGACCGGAATAACCAAGGTCTCCCAATGAGAGAAATCAGGCCAATTTTGCATTAGCTCGCAAATGCTCTATTCCACCTGGGTTCTGTGGGAATAGTGCATGCTGACCTCAAACCTGTCAACATCATGGTTGTGAACTGCAGTGAGTCTCAAGTCAAAGTCAAACTCATAGACTTTGGCATCGCATGTAACACCTCTGCAGTGATTCCTGGTGACTGTGTGGGGACAATTGGTTATTGTGCACCTGAGATTATGCTTGGCATTCCATACGACGAAGCAATCGACATGTGGTCTCTGGGGCTGGTAGCTGTGGAGCTTGCTACAGGGGTGCCTCTCTATCCTGGGGAAGACGATTATGATGTTTTGAAATTCATAATTGAAACCCAGGGTCAGCTACCAGATCATCTTCTAGAGTCTGGCTTGTACACTGACTGCTATTTCATCGAGGATAACTACAACAAACAGCGCTGGACATTTAAGACCCAAGAACAATTTCAATACGAGACAGATTATCGATCCAAGGAAACTCGATATATAAAACTTAAGCGTCTCGATGACCTCGAACAACTGCTGAAGGTTAGGCGAGGACCGGAAAATGGCCAATCATTATTTGTAAGGCTAATCAAAGAAATGTTGGCCTTGGATGCAAATCAGCGCATAACACCCTCGGAGGTTCTGAAGCATCCCTTTTTCGACCCTGGCCTCTCAAGGAGAACCCCCTGCACTGACATGAATAGTACAGGGGGACAAAACCTTGTGCTCTCTCAGCAGCAATCATCGTTTGGGTGGCCAGAATTCTAGGGGAGCTAGAAATTCTTGTGGAAAAAAAGCCCAAAACATAACATCAACAAAAACAACCAATGAATGTGGTCTTAAACTTGGGCACAATTTGGCTTGAAATCCATCAACTAATCTCTCAATATTCAAAGCGGAGCAGCAGACAACTTACCATCACATCAGTCCTTCAATCAGACCTACAACAAACGTCTTCCTTCTCTCACCCCAACCGGTCGCAGCAGATGGCCGCCCCGACCTGAGCCTGGTTCTGCTGGAGGTTTCTTCCTGTAAAAAGGGAGTTTTTCCTTCCCACTGTCGCCAAAGTGCTTGCTCATAGGGGGTCATATGATTGTTGGGTTCTCTGTATGTATTATTGTAGGGTCTACCTTACAATAATACATACAGCCTTGAAGTGACTGGTGATGTGATTTGCTGCTGAATGAATTGGGAACTAATTGGAAATCTGGATATTAATTAAATAAACCTGCTTTGAGCATCAATTAATTGTTGTTTGAAATTCTTTATAAATATATAAATATAGTGCCACTCTTCTACTGTTTAAATTGCAACTGTTTAAAACTGACTAATTTATTCATACACTTGAGCATAAACACACGCACAGTAAATGGCCTGTATTTGTACAGCGCTTTACTTAGTCCCCAAGGACCCCAAAGAGCTTTACACTACATTCAGTCATTCACACATTCACACACACATTCACACACTGGTAATGGCAAGCTACATCGTAGCCACAATTGCCCTGGGGCGCACTGACAGAACATTGCAGAACCTTCAGTACCTCGTATGAAAAATATTTGACTGTGTGTATGCTATTAGCATAGTTTGGATTTGAGAAAATCTAAAATAAATCGAAATTTGCTTTTAGAAGTTGTTTTATAAAGTTCAGTGGTATATTATGCATACAATAGGACATCTATTTAGATTTACATCTTCCACAGAAAAGACTGCACATTACTGAAACTTAGTATACTGGACTTTGTTGTTGTCCCACACAGGTTCAATTTCGAGTGGTAGATGGCTCAGTGCTCAGTCAACCAAGATTTTATGATAGTGGGCACAATGAGATAGATAAGCTGCTTGTAAACAGTACTTTTATGCTCTCTTTTTCCATTTGGATAAGAAAGAAAGAACCAGGAAACAAAGGCAAACAAATAATCTGTGCCTCTATCCCAGATTCACATTATAGGAACAGCTGCTCAATGACCACTGTAGTCTTTGCTTACTGCACTTTTATCTAGATCTATGCAAAGTGATCCACTACACCTACTTTTACAGCTAAATCATTTTATGAGCACTGATGCCATTTTAATCTGAGTTTCTACTCAAATACAATCAGTAAAGAAAAACACAGTCTGTGACGTTTGTTTTGAAGGAAAAGGTATTCCCTGCAAATGTTTATCTGTGTGAGACTATTCAGAAAACAGTAATTTTGTTTTATAGGTGAGACACTTGGCCTCTTTGTTCCTTGTTCTACGTTTGTCTTTTGTCCGATTACTCTGGAACACAAGATGGAAAACTGATATTCTCATGTTAAAAATATAGAAAAAGGATTTTATCACCCATAAATGTTAACTTCTCATGCCTCTAAGCACAAGCAGGAGCAGAAGTGCCCTCTGCAGTTTGTGTGTGGAAATGCAAAAGCTTACAGCACCTGGTATTCCCAGGCAGTCTCCCATCCAAGTACTGACCAGGCCTGACCCTGCTTTGCTTCCGAGATCAGACGAGATCGGGTGTGTTCAGGGTAGTGTGGCCGTAAGCGAGGGACTGTTTCAGAAACAGCCTCTTTATACATGCTGTGATGACACAGTCATGCTTACGTTTTTATGTCCTGTATATAAGTTGAATTGTCCAAAGCACAAAAATGTTGGACTTCCAAATGGTCCTAACACACTGTGTGCTCTCTGTCACTTTAACACTGTGCTGTGAGAAAGTAAAATGTGTTATTATGGTGACGTTACCGCAGGAAAAGCATTTTTGCAGCTCAGTGTTGAAGCTGCAGTTCACAACAAAGGTTTGCATGTTTTCGCTGTAACATGTGAAGCTTAGTACAATCCTATATTTTAAAGTGCGTGACATTTGCCAAGTATAAAAGGTCTTTTATAGCTGGTTTCTCTTACTTACGGCCATACCACCCTGAAAACCCCCGATCTCGTCTGATCTCGGAAACTAAGCAGGGTCGGGCTTGGTCAGTACTTGGATGGGAGACCGCCTGGGAATACCAGGTGCTGTAAGCTTTTGCACTTCCACACACAAACTGCAGAGGGCGCCGCTGCTCACTCAGTGGAGGCAGCTTGAGGAAAAGCTTCATGACAACGCTCCTGATTGCATTTCGCTTTTGTGCAAAACAAAACAAAAAAAAAACAACAAGAACGAAATATTTAGGAAATACACAAACTTATTTATTCTGTAAATGTAGAGAATGTCTACGGCTAGTCCGTCTGAGCTCAGTAGTGAGGAACTTGTTAACCTTGTAGCGTGCAGCGGGCACAGTGTCAACCTGACACTCTTGTGCAACGAGTTTTAACTCTTATTGGCTGCCGACTGCGGCCCCGAAGAATACTGAATAAATGCGCATCAGTGTGCTACCCTGAGCAGGGAACACGATATCATGGAGTTTCTAACATGGAGCAAGGTGAAGGTGACCGCCCCTGCTTAGCTTCAGAGATCAGATAAGAACAGGCTGGTATGGCCGTAAGTGAGAGGCTTCCTCGACAACGGGGTTCATGTAGATACTGTAACCCATTTATTGGGATTTAAAAAACAATTTAGAGTGAAGGATATTGATTAGTTTCTACTTTTATTTTTAATAGCTGCACATGACAGCACAGTTATAATGCATACTTAATGCTGCAATATTCACGTCATAAACAATTGTGAGTGTTTGCACAAAAACATCTACAGGTGCTCTGTGCATGTACAGTGATATTGATGTAACGCTTGAAGAATTTGACATTACTACATGAGTGGAAGAGCTCTTTGCGCAAGACTCACTAACCATCCTATTCGAAAATGAGCTTAAAGAGTGCCTCAGATCCGTTTCACTATTTAAACTGTCATTTGTGTGTTGAAATGCAAAAGCTTACGGCACCTGGTATTCCCAGGAAGTCTCCCATCCAAGTACTGACCAGGCCCGACCCAGCTTGGCTTCCGAGATCAGACGAGATCGGGCGCGTTCAGGGTGGTGTGGCCGTAAGCGAGGGACTGCTTCAGAAACAGCCTCTTTATATGTGGTGGATCATAAATTTGATTAGTTTTGAAGTTGTACATCTCTGTTCCTTACATTTCATGTCATGCCCTTATTAATGTTTTATTTGTTGCTTTGACTGTTTTTGAATAGAATATGCAGTGGGAATATAGAGGGAGATAAGTAGTGAAAGTTTCGCCTGGGTTGATTGTGCGTCGATCCATTGTTAATGCCTCAGGGCTCCAGTAGGTGGGTTCGCGCGCTTCCTCCTTCACTCAATACAGACGAGTGAGAGTGAGAGCTGCGTGTCTGTGCCTTTCTTTCACCTCTCCTCACTATTTCCCCTGTTTAAGGTAACTGTCATGCACAAATCTGTATAAATGTGTGTTACTGTTGATTATTACATTGTTATCATTGTTCATTGTAGTGGAAGATGTGAATTGCAGACTATTTTGCTGAGAAGTTCCAGTTAATCTGTTGCTGCGTATGCTAGTTTTCGCTATTACTCCGCCATATTGTGTGAAGATTTTTCTGTTACTATCTGTATAAGTTAACTACTGAAAGACATGCAGTACTTAAAGTATTATTTCATTGCTGTGAAAAGTTAGTGACTGTGTCAGCTAACATGTGCGAGTTAAAAATATGTTTTTGTCTAATGCTACAGTTCATGTTATCTAAAGTATTCTCATCAGCTAATGCAGCGAACAATAGTGACTTAGTTTGGATACAGTTGTCCTGAGACTGAGTGCATCCATAAGAATATTGTTTTGGTTGTATTGCTTCTGAAACTCAATACAGACGAGTGAGAGTGAGAGCTGCGTGTCTGTGCCTTTCTTTCACCTCTCCTCACTATTTCCCCTGTTTAAGGGCACAACATTTGGAGGCACCGCTGGGATGATTGATTCGAGGACCATCCCTGACCTGTAAGAGAAATCCTCTCGTTGATCATCCCCCCCAGACGACCCAGGTATCAGAAAGGAGCATAGTAAAGCAGCAGAGACATCGCTAGACCTACGTTGGTATCTGTATCCTGAAGTGGAAAAAGTGGCCACTAGGGGGCAGTAAAAGCCAACTAAGTCTGATCATTTCTCAACTGACTGCTTGTGCTAACTCCTATGACAACATGGAGTCTGAATTAGAAAAGCTACAGCTGGAGATTAAAGGAACACTGTATCAACTGACTTTAGAGCAGCTGACTAAATTATGTGATGTACTTCAAATCTCAGGACCAGGAAAAGAGTTTGTGATTAATAGAACGCGCAGTCAGCTAGTCTCGCATTTAGTTAAGTACCTTGAACGCACCGAGCTGGCTACCCGAGAGGATGAAGGTATGTCAGAACTTCTTAATGCCCAGGACATTATAAGTGACATACAAATGGATAAAAAACAAGGTGTGAATGAAACAGTGGATCCAGCTGTTCAGGACCAGGAAAGTAGCCAGGAGGAGATAGAGACATTAAGACTGCTCTTAAAACAAAAAGAGGGTGAAATGCATGACTTGATGAGGAATAGCATGAATCCTGCCTTAAGTCCTCGCACCCCAGTGAGAAACATTGTTCCAACAGCACCAAACAGTTCCATGTGGCGCAAAGATTTTAAGATATCAGGCCAAATAGGAGAGCCGGGGCAAAAAGACAGGCTGACATTCTCCAGTCTGGCCAAACAAATTGAGAACGGGCTCAATAGAGGCTACCCAGAATCAGAAATCACTGATGCTGTAATTCGTGCTATCACGCCAGGCTTGCAGCTAAGGAGTTATCTTGAAGGAAAAGAAAACCTCACATTACCTGCTCTTAGGAGAATCCTCAGGTCTCATTACCAGGAGAAAGGTGCCACAGAGTTATACAAACAACTTACCTCTGAGGTTCAGAGTAGTAAAGAGACACCCCAAAATTTCTTGATCAGGACAATGGACTTGAGACAGAAAATCCTGTTTGCTTCTCAGGAAGTTGAGTCCAGTCTAAAGTATGATCCAGCACTAGTCCAGAGCCTTTTTATGCATACTGTCCTGACTGGTCTTCAGAATGACAATATTAAAAGTGACCTGCAACCTTACCTCCTGCAAACAAATACTTCAGATGAGTTGTTGCTCGAGAAGGTAAATATTGCAGTAGCAAATGAAAAGGAAAGACAGGACAAAAAGAAACATGCCGCTCCATCACGAGTAACAGCTGTAAATACTGTCCAGTCTAATGATTCCCCAGTGGGAAAGAGAAGCACAGCTCAAGAGAAACCAGCTCCTCTACCCCCTGATCTTCTAACAGAAATAAAGGAAATGCGTGCTGACATGGTGCTGCTGAAAGACTTGAGGGCTGAAGTTTCCCAAATCAGAGAAACCATTCAAAAGACAACCCCAGCACCTCAGCAGCCTTTCCCCATTAAGGCTGAACAAAACTGCATGCCATTTTACCACCAGCACCCTCCTGCAGCAGCACAGGAATACCACCCAGCACATGGACCTGGGCATGTGCATGGGACAGCACAGTTTCAACAAAGATTCGCACCACAGCGATATTATCCCTCACCAAGTCACCGTCCCAGATGTTTTGCATGTGTGCAGGCAGGTGAGGCATATTGCCAGCATTGTTTTAGGTGTGGGAGTAGTGAGCATTTCCGTGCAGGTTGTAAAGCACCTAGACTGACCAAATCAGATAAAGGGAGCCCTTTAAACTAAGGGAGGTTGCTCCCACGGGACATGGGGCAACCGACAGCATTGAAAAGTCCCAATATTGTGCTAACTGTGAGGGAAAGGAAGAGAGTATGAAGTTAAAATGTTGTTCTGTTTGTAAAATAACATTGTACTGCTCAAAAGACTGTCAAGAGACACACTGGTCTGTGCACAGAAGGTACTGTAAGCCACATACATGTTCATCTATTAAGAAACAGGAAACACAGTCAAGTTGCAAACCAAAGTGTAGGAAAAGAAGTAATCCAGTGAAGATGCCTACTGTAAAAGAGCTTGTAGGAGAGAAATGTCTCATTCAGTGCTTTCTGCACAACCAAAGAATCCAGGCACTTTGGGACACAGGTTCACAAATTTGTGCTGTAGATGCGGCCTGGAAACAGACCCATTTGCCTGATGTCCAACTAAGAGATATAGCAGAACTAGTAGACCCACTTGAACCACTGCAACTTGAAGCAGCCAATGGGACGGAAATACCATATATTGGTTGGCTCGAGGTAAGCTTCAGACTTGCTGCTAATGATAAAGATCTGCTAATACCTGTGTTAGTGTTAAAAGGCAACCAACAGTCATGCCCCATAATTGGCTTCAATGTGATTTCACACCTAGTTGCAAACAGAGTACAGGATAAGACAAACAATAAGAATAAAGAGAAACTCATGAAAACAGTAAAAGTAGCTTTTCCTCACCTCGGAAAGAGTAGGGCAAGAGCTTTTGTTAATGCAGTGACAGTGGGAAAGCCATGTGAGCACAGTGTAAGAACAACAAATGAGAGAGTTGAAGTGCCTAAACACAGCTCCCTCCAAATCGAGTGTCGAGTGCAAGCCCCACCTTTCAAACAAGATAGAACCCTGATCTTCGAGCCTCATGAGAACCCACAGTGGCCTGAAGGACTCGAGTTCTGTGATACCCTTGTTTTAGTAAAGACTGGTGTGACACCAAAAATTGTCATTAGTGTACAAAATCCCACCAGCCATGACATCATACTGCCAAGTAGGACTGTTATTGGAACTGTGCAGTCTGTTGCATCAATATATCCTGCTAATGTATTCAAAGCTGACTGCCTCCCTACTGCATCAGTCCGTCCCATCCAGGCTAAGAGCTCAGGTGAGAACACACCTAAAAGTGAACAATGGGACCCACCTGTCGACTTGACTCACCTGAATGACCACCAGAGACAAGCTGTTAGTCAGATGTTAAGAGAAGAGTCAGAGTCATTCTCTAAATCTGATGATGACATAGGCTGTGTTGAAAACTTGCAAATGAACATTTCGTTGAAAGATAGTGAGCCAGTCACACGGACTTATCTCTCTGTACCAAAACCCTTGTATCAGGAAATGAAAAACTACCTGCAGGACCTAATAGCTCAGGGGTGGGTGGAAAAATCAAACTCATCTTACTCCTCTCCAGTAGTCTGTGTGAGAAAAAAAGACGGTACATTGCGCTTGTGTATTGACTACCGAGAGCTGAATAGGAAGACTCACCCAGACCGCCACCCCATTCCCAGAGTACAAGATATCATGGACAACTTAGGTGGCAACGCTCTCTTTTCTCTACTGGACCAGGGTAAAGCATACCACCAGGGGTTCATGGGCAAAGACAGTAAACACCTTACAGCTTTTGTGACCCCCTGGGGCCTGTATGAGTGGGTCAGAATCCCATTTGGACTGATGAATGCTCCGGCAGCATTCCAACGCTGCATGGAGGAGTGCTTAGAAGGGTTAAGGGATGAAATATGTGTGCCTTACCTCGATGATGTCCTTGTCTTTAGCAGAACGTTTGAGGATCATGTTGAGGATGTCAGGAAAGTGCTGCGCCGACTCAGGGAGTACGGAATCAAACTCAAACCAAGGAAGTGTGACCTGTTTAGGACAGAAGTGAGGTACCTTGGCAGGATTGTGTCAGCAGAGGGAAGCAGGATAGACTCCGCAGACACTGCTGCTGTAACAGCTTTGAAAAACAAACGGCCAGGTACTGTTGGTGAACTAAGAGCAATGTTGGGCCTACTAAGTTATTACAGACAATACATCAAGGATTTTGCCAGAATTGCAAATCCTCTGTATGACTTGCTCAAGGGACCTGCAGATGCTGAAACCCATCGAAACACAAGATTAAAGTGGCAAACAAAGCGAAACAGGTGTAGTGTCCCTTCGAGTACACCTATTGAGTGGACCGACATGCACCAGTTAGCACTAGAGCAGCTGATAGACTGTCTAACTCAGCCCCCTGTTCTAGGCTTTCCAGAATTTTCACAGCCATTCACCCTTCACACTGATGCGTCAAACCAGGGATTAGGTGCCGTGTTGTACCAAAAGCAGAATGGAAAGCTTCGTGTGATTGCTTATGGTTCCCGCACTTTAACTGCAGCTGAGAAGAATTACCATCTGCATTCAGGCAAGTTAGAGTTTCTTGCTCTCAAGTGGGCTATCACAGAAAAATTCCGTGATTACCTATATTATGCACCATTCTTCACCGTGTACACCGACAATAATCCACTTACCTATGTACTGTCCACTGCCAAACTGAATGCAACAGGGTGTCGATGGGTAGCAGAACTGGCAGACTTTCACTTCACAATTAAATATCGCCCTGGTAAAGAAAATGTGGATGCAGACAGCCTCTCCAGGATGCCGGTAGACATGGAAACGTTTATGAATGAATGCACAGAGGAAATGGCATACGATGTAATTGGAGCAACCACACAGGCAGTGGAAAGGCAGGATGACTCCAATGTGTCATGGTCCATGGGTGTCTCAGTCAGGTGCTCAGCCATGGCCACAGATGTTTCCATCATTCCACTGACAAAAGGCCAGATCAAACAGGACCAGAGAAGTGATCCGACTATTGGACCTGTAATTCAGTGTAAACTAACACAGGAAAAACCATCACGTTCAGAGCTAAGAAAACTCAGCCCACAGGTCATATGTCTCCTGAGGGAGTGGGACAAATTTGAGATGGATGAGAATGGGATCTTGCACAGAAAAACAGCAAACAGAAAACAGTTGGTCCTACCAGAAATACACAAAAGTACTGTACTAAAGGAGCTACATGATGAAATGGGCCATCAAGGTGTAGAGAGAACATTGTCACTGATACGGGACCGGTTTTACTGGCCCTATATGCAACGGGAAGTAGAGGATTATGTGACCAGAAGGTGTGTTTGCATAAAACAGAAGAAGCCGTGTTATGAGAGCAAAGCACCACTGACTAATATTGTCACTACTCACCCATTTGAACTTGTCTCAATTGATTTCCTGCACCTTGACAAGTGCAAAGGGGGTTATGAATACATCCTTGTAGTCATTGACCATTTCACACGCTTCGCCCAAGCGTATGCCACAACTTCCAAATCAGGTAAAACGGCTGCAGACAAAATCTTTAATGACTATGCTTTAAGATTTGGCTTTCCAGCACGAATACATCATGATCAAGGTGCTGAATTTGAAAATCATCTGTTTGCACAACTAAAAACTACTGTGGAGTTGCTGGGTCCAGGACTACTCCCTACCATCCCCAAGGGAATGGACAAGTGGAGCGGTTTAATAGGACACTACTCCAGATGCTGAAAACACTCTCAGAGAGTCAGAAAACTAACTGGAAGGACTCTCTTAACAAACTGATTTATGCCTATAATTGTACCCGCAGCGAGGTAACTGGATTTTCCCCTTTTTACTTGTTATACGGACGCTCCCCACGATTGCCAATCGACATGCTGTTCAGCTTGACCTCAGAACAAGGAGATGGCAATCATCATGACTACATGGTAAAATGGAAACAAGGCATGGAAGAAGCATATGAGATCACGAGAGAAAATGCTCATAAAGCAGCTGTAAGAAGTAAAAGACATTATGACAGCAAGGTGAAGAGCTCAGTATTACAGCCAGGTGATCGTGTTTTAATAAGGAACATGACACCTCGAGGAGGTCCAGGCAAGCTGAGGAACCACTGGGAGGATGTGGTTCACACAGTCGTTCGTCAGGTCAGCAGAGATATCCCAGTTTATGAACTCAGACCTGAGAAAGCAAAAGGGAGATCAAGGATATTGCATCGCAATCTTCTTCTGCCATGTGACCATCTGCCTGTTGAAACTGAAGTGCGACCACGAACAAGAAAAAGAGCTGTGGAGACAAGTGAGGAAGTGGAACAAGCTGAGGAAGAGGATGACGATGATGAGTACTATCCAGTGTCATCTCAGCAGCCATTTGAGCCACTTTATCCTCAGACATTGAATCCTATGAGCACTGATGAACCAGCCAAACACCTTCAAACAGTGGAAAACATGTCATCTGAGCCAGAGAATGAACATGAAGTACTGAACCAATGTGAACAACTACCTGACCAAGAGGAAAATTATGTCGAGGAACCATCAGTGGAGGAACCTGTTCCTGCACCTGTTCCAGACAAACACAGCAGGACCTGTGAGCAAGAGCATCAGCGACCGCGTAGAGAGCGCAAGCCACCAAAGATCTTCACATATGATCGGCTTGGTTCACCAGCTTGTTATAACCTGAGAACACCATCACATCATACACACTTCATGGTTCCACGGACTGTTCAGGCATACTGCCACTGATAACTGTATGGACTTGAGTGAAAAGAAACATTGTGATCACACACGAAACACATTACTGAACAGAGACAATGTACTTACACTCCACACCAACCACAAGGAAATGGACTGTTTAACACAGAATTCATATTCAAAGTGACTTTTGGACGTTGAACTGATTCATATTGTGCTTGCAGCTTAACAGACACATCCAAAGCACACCACATGGCTACAGCCACTTGTATCACTCTCATGGACATTTGTCAAAGGAGAGAGTGACTGCTTTGACAAGCTGCACTAAAATGACTTTGTTCTCAAGCCAGCAGCAGACTGTGTTAATGTAACTGCATGGACACTGTAATTCATACAGACTGTATGAGAACACTGAAAGACTTGGGGTAATAACCCACACTAAAGAATGTATGAAAAGAGTTCCAGCTTGTGATACTATTTTTGTAGAGTACATATAAGGTACAAGAAACAGTTATAGTATGCAATGGTTTATTGTATGTGGTTTTGGTGATATTAATGGTCATAACTCCACGTTTGTGCTAAATGTTAAACATTTGGATGTTGAGGACAACATCTATTCTGAGGGGGAGTATGTGGTGGATCATAAATTTGATTAGTTTTGAAGTTGTACATCTCTGTTCCTTACATTTCATGTCATGCCCTTATTAATGTTTTCTTTGTTGCTTTGACTGTTTTCGAATAGAATATGCAGTGGGAATATAGAGGGAGATAAGTAGTGAAAGTTTTGCCTGGGTTGATTGTGCGTCGATCCATTGTTAATGCCTCAGGGCTCCAGTAGGTGGGTTCGCGCGCTTCCTCCTTCACTCAATACAGACGAGTGAGAGTGAGAGCTGCGTGTCTGTGCCTTTCTTTCACCTCTCCTCACTATTTCCCCTGTTTAAGGTAACTGTCATGCACAAATCTGTATAAATGTGTGTTACTGTTGATTATTACATTGTTATCATTGTTCATTGTAGTGGAAGATGTGAATTGCAGACTATTTTGCTGAGAAGTTCCAGTTAATCTGTTGCTGCGTATGCTAGTTTTCGCTATTACTCCGCCATATTGTGTGAAGATTTTTCTGTTACTATCTGTATAAGTTAACTACTGAAAGACATGCAGTACTTAAAGTATTATTTCATTGCTGTGAAAAGTTAGTGACTGTGTCAGCTAACATGTGCGAGTTAAAAATATGTTTTTGTCTAATGCTACAGTTCATGTTATCTAAAGTATTCTCATCAGCTAATGCAGCGAACAATAGTGACTTAGTTTGGATACAGTTGTCCTGAGACTGAGTGCATCCATAAGAATATTGTTTTGGTTGTATTGCTTCTGAAACTCAATACAGACGAGTGAGAGTGAGAGCTGCGTGTCTGTGCCTTTCTTTCACCTCTCCTCACTATTTCCCCTGTTTAAGGGCACAACATATACATGCTGTGATGACACAGTCATGCTTACGTTTTTATGTCCTGTATATAAGTTGAATTGTCCAAAGCACAAAAATGTTGGACTTCCAAATGGTCCTAACACACTGTGTGCTCTCTGTCCAACACGAACAACATGACTTTGGTTTTTTCTACATTTAAAGCCAGTCTGAGCCAGCTGAGACTGAATACTATCAACAGCTGCTGTAATGGTTTGAAAACTATGTTGATGGTATAAAATGAACAGATGCATCTAGATTTTGTGCCACACCGTTGACATAAGTAGCCCAGGACAGAACCCTGTGCACTCATTTAGTGACATTTAAAAAGCTGGAAGAGAGACCATTGAGCTGAACGCACTGCTGATGTCCAAAAGAACATTAGAGAAGCAGCCAGCTGCTCGGTCTGAAAGGCCTATTTCCAGTAATCATATGGCATAGAAACTGAACATTTAACAGTGTTTCCTGAAAACCCTCTCCTGTCTGATCATTTCCTGATAACATTTACTTTTACAATAATTGATTACACAGCGGTGAAGAGTAGACTTTATCAAAGTAGATGTCTTTCTGAAAGTGCTGTAACTAAGTTTAAGAATATAATCCACCCACTGTTATCATCTTCAATGCCCTGTACCAACACAGAGCAGAGCAGCTATCTGAACGCTACCCCAACAGAGGTCGATTATCTTGTTAATAATTTCACCTCCTCACTACGTACGACTCTGGATACTGTAGCTCCTGTGAAAACTAAGGCCTCAAATCAGAAGTACCTGACTCCGTGGTATAATTCTCAAACACGTACCCTAAAGCAGTTGACTCGTAATCTGGAGAGGAAATGGCGTGTCACAAATCTAGAGGATCATCATTTAGCCTGGAGAAATAGTTTGCTGCTTTATAAGAAAGCCCTCCGCAAAGCCAGAACATCTTACTATTCGTCACTGATTGAAGTAAATAAGAACAACCCCAGGTTTCTCTTCAGCACTGTAGCCAGGCTGACAAAAAGTCAGAGCTCTTTTGAGCCAACCATCCCTTTAACGTTAACTAGTAATGACTTCGTGAACTTCTTCACAAATAAAATTTTTATCATTAGAGAAAAAATTACCAATAATCATCCCACAGATGTAATATTATCTACAGCTACTCTTAGTACCATTGATGTTAAGTTAGACTCTTTTTCTCCAATTGATCTTTCTGAGTTAACTTCAATAATTACTTCCTCCAAACCATCAACCTGTCTTTTAGACCCCATTCCTACAAAACTGCTCAAAGAAGTCCTGCCATTAATTAATTCTTTGATCTTAAATATGATCAACCTATCTCTAATGATCGGCTATGTACCACAGGCCTTCAAGCTGGCTGTAGTTAAACCTTTACTCAAAAAGCCATCTCTAGACCCAGCAGTCTTAGCTAATTATAGGCCAATCTCCAACCTTCCTTTCATATCAAAAATCCTTGAAAGAGTAGTTGTCAAACAGCTAACAGATCATCTGCAGAGGAATGGTTTATTTGAAGAGTTTCAGTCAGGTTTCAGAGCTCAGCACAGCACAGAAACAGCTTTAGTGAAGGTTACAAATGATCTTCTTATGGCCTCTGACAGTGGACTCATCTCTGTGCTTGTCCTGCTAGACCTCAGTGCAGCGTTCGATACTGTCGACCATAATATCCTATTAGAGCGATTAGAACATGCTGTAGGTATTACAGGTACTGCGCTGCAGTGGTTTGTATCATATCTATCTAATAGACTCCAGTTTGTGCATGTAAATGGAGAGTCCTCTTCACACACTGAGGTTAATTATGGAGTTCCACAGGGTTCAGTGCTAGGACCAATTCTGTTTACATTATACATGCTTCCCTTAGGCAGTATCATTAGAAGACATAGCATACATTTTCACTGCTATGCTGATGACACCCAGCTCTATCTGTCCATGAAGCCAGATAACACACACCAATTAGTTAAACTGCAGGAATGTCTTAAAGACATAAAGACCTGGATGGCCGCTAACTTTCTGCTTCTTAATTCAGATAAAACTGAGGTTATTGTACTCGGCCCTGAAAATCTTAGAAATATGGTATCTAACCAGATTCTTACTCTGGATGGCATTACCTTGGCCTCCAGTAACGCGGTGAGGAACCTTGGAGTCCTTTTTGACCAGGACATGTCCTTCAACGCACATATTAAACAAATATGTAAGACTGCTTTCTTCCATTTGCGCAACATCTCTAAAATTAGAAATATCCTGTCTCAGAGTGACGCTGAAAAACTAGTTCATGCATTTATTACTTCCAGGCTGGACTACTGTAATTCATTATTATCAGGATGTCCAAAAAACTCGCTGAAAAGCCTTCAACTAATCCAAAATGCTGCAGCAAGAGTCCTGACAGGGACTAGAAAGAGAGAGCATATTTCTCCTGTTTTGGCTTCCCTTCATTGGCTTCCTGTTAAATCCAGAATTGAATTCAAAATCCTGCTCCTCACATACAAGGTCTTAAATAATCAGGCCCCATCTTATCTTAATGACCTTGTAGTACCATATCACCCTATTAGAGCGCTTCGCTCTCGCTCTGCAGGCCTACTTGTTGTTCCTAGAGTATTTAAAAGTAGAATGGGAGGGAGAGCCTTCAGTTCTCAGGCCCCTCTTCTGTGGAACCAGCTTCCAGTTTGGATTCAGGGAGACAGACACTATCTCTACTTTTAAGATTAGGCTTAAAACTTTCCTTTTTGCTAAAGCATATATTTAGGGCTGGACCAGGTGACCCTGAATCCTCCCTTAGTTATGCTGCAATAGATGTAGGCTGCCGGGGGATTCCCATGATGCATTGAGTTTTTCCTTTCCAGTCACCTTTCTCACTCACTATGTATTAATAGACCTCTCTGCATTGAATCATATCTGTTATTAACCTCTGTCTCTCTTCCACAGCATGTCTTTATCCTGTCTTCCTTCTCTCACCCCAACTGGCCGCAGCAGATGGCCGCCCCTCCCTGAGCCTGGTTCTGCCGGAGGTTTCTTCCTGTTAAAAGGGAGTTTTTCCTTCCCACTGTCGCCAAAGTGCTTGCTCATAGGGGGTCATATGATTGTTGGGTTTTTCTCTGTATCTATGAAGCGCCTTGAGGCGACTTTTGTTGTGATTTGGCGCTATATAAATAAATAAATAAAATTGAATAATCTATGACATAAAATGCTGTGGTCAGCAGCTCAGCTCATAAACCAAGGGACTGGGAGCAGCTGCTGCTGAGTGTTGCTGGAGTTCCTGTGCTGTTAGATCCTCATCCTCTCCACGCAGCTTGGAAGTAGGTGAAGTTGTGCCAGAAGAGTTTTTGTTGTGGTCAACAGTGTCAAAGACTTTGATAGATCAATAAAAAGAGCTGCACAGTAGTTCTTTGCATCCAGCGCTTCATAGACGTCTTTGAGAACTTTTATCGAAGCAGTTCCAGTACTGTGCAGTTTCCTAAAACCAGACTGGAAGGGAGATAAAATCATATTTTCATCCAGATAACTTTGAAGTTGATTATTTACCAGCCTTTGAAGAACCTTAGATAAGACACAGAGTTTGGAAATTGGCCTGTAATTACTAACTGTTGAAGAATCACCAGCTTTCAGTGGGGGAGTACAGAGGCACACTTCCACATCTGTGGTAAAGCCTTCTGTTGTAGAGAAAGATTAAAACTATAAGACACTGGCTCAGCTATGATATTTGCAGCCAAGTGCAAGAAGGAAGGAGAACGATTGTGAGGACGAGTTTCTGGTGTTGGGGCTATTCAAAGCCTTACAAACCTCTTCTACTGTGACAGGTGTGAAGGGAAAGCTATCAGTAACCAGGAACTACGAGCAGAGTTGTGTGCAAGAGGTTTACCATCAGATACTGTGCTGAACAAAGAACAAGAAGCAACAAAGTGTTTGTTAAAGCAACATTTCAGTTTTGTGTGACACAGGAGTGGAGTCGATATTTAAGTGAGGAGGAAGCTCTGAGGAGTCACAGCTGGCAGAGACACTTTATAGTTTGCCAAAACCTCCTACGGTCGTTTGGACTGTCAGTCGTTAAAGTAAAAAATAGTTACATTGGATCTTGATGATGGAGGAAGTAATCCGATTACACAGCTAATGAAAACGTAGCCAATCAGCATCAGAGCCAGACTTCCTGCCCAGGCCTGGTTTCTCTCATGTAGGAGATCGGCCGGTACTGAACCAAGCCAGGCCTGTCCCGACCTTTCACCCTGACCTGACAAAAAGGGGCGTGTCTGTCCACAAAGTAGACACAACTCTCCTGTAAATATTCCCATAAACTGACATTGTCATCCTGTTTAATACGACCCCAGTTCAAACTGATGCGGGCTCGGAGCGTGAGATTTTAGTGTTTCTCACAGCACCAACTATGCAGTGATCACTCAGGTCGTTGGCAAAAACTGCAGATGTGGAAAACTTACACAGCATATTAGTTAAAAAAGGTCAATAAGAGCAGATTTATCTGGGTGTTTAGGATCAAGGCGTGTGAGGCTTTAAATAATTTGAGTCAGTTTTAAAAACAAGCAGCGTGCCTTAAAATCATCAGACACAGAAGAAAGCCAGTCCCAATGAAAATCATCCATCTGAAAGACGTCATTAAAATGCAGATCGACAGCCAAGGACTTCCGGATGTGCTTTGCCGTGTGAAGACGTGTGTGCGGAGGCTCCGTGTAAAAGTAGTCAAAAATAGTGATATCGCCAGTTCGTTACCATTTTGAGGAAGCTCGGTTAATACAATTCGTGCTGTGGAGTGAACGAGGGTGCTCACGGGGCAATTTATGACCGAAAATGTCCAACCGACAGACCCGTGCCGGCGTAGAAAAGTTGGATGCGGATAGCAACCCTGCCGCCGCAGCTAGCAAGGCCACTATTAACCCAGCACACGCCGACAACATGCCTCAGTGGGCTCAAGACATGATGTCCGAGATCAAAAAAACGAATGCTGAGATTACAAAATACAGAGAGGAGACAAAAACCGAGATCATGAGATGCAAGGAGGAAGTAGAAAAAGGAAGAAAAGAGTCAAAAGCCGAGATGGAAAAGTGGGCTAAGAGTGTGGAAGATAACACTAAAGCTCAGTTTGAGTTGCTACGTGAGGAGGTGAGACTGATAAGCGAGACGTCCATCAGTCTGGCTAACGAGATGGAAGCGCGGAAAAAAGAAGTGGATGACACGCTGAACGACCAGTCTGACAGTATAACCAGCATGGAGACGAAACTGAAAGAATTGGAGAAGGAGATGCTGACGCTGAGGAGACGTAGTGAAGATCTCGAGGCGAGATCACGACGCAACAACATACGCATCGTGGGGGTAAGAGAAGGGGCTGAGACGGGCAAGATGCCGTCGGAGTTCATAGCTGGACTGCTGAAAGAAAAACTGGGGCTATCGGTGACACCGACGCTTGACCGAGCACACCGAACACTCGGCGCAAGACGAGACGGAGCCGGGGCTCCACCGAGAGCGTTCGTGGTGAGATGCCACTACTATATAGAGAAGGAGGAGATACTGAAGACGGCGAGGGAAATGGAGAGAACGCCGGAAGGTCGGAGTGGACGGATTCATATCTTCCCAGACTACACCCAGGAAGTAAACAACAAGAGAGCAGCCTTCAAAGAAGCAAGGAGCCTCCTGCGTACCTACGGGGGGGTCAGATATGGGCTCCGTTATCCGGCAACGCTGGTGATTACACCAGAAGGGGGACAAACGAAAACCTTCGAGACCCCAAAAGACGCCATGGAGTTCATCAAGAAGACGCTGACTCCCGGGTGAAATATATGGGCTGGTCTGAGCTTGGCTACGTATAAGCTACACTGGTGTAAGGACTTAAATGTCTCAGGAAAGATATTGGTGATTGGATTTTGCAATATTGGTGAAGTACCACCTCATCTTATTGTTTTATATTTGAATATTTTGTTTAAGAAATTGCTTTATACTACTTACATGTTAGTTTTGTATTACTGGATTCTATTTTCAAAGATCTCTTTGCTACAAGTTCCCCCGACGTTTTTTTTTTTTCCCCCTCTTTTTAGGAGGTGGGTAGCTTAGAGGGTGATATTATATTTTTAGAACCATGGGATATTTTACACGGAGCCGCACACGGTAGGCTTGGTGTGTAGGAGATGGTGGACCGGTTGGCCACGAGAGTGCTTGTTAATGAGCACTGTGTTTGGGTTCGTATTCATATATGCAATGTGTTGTGTGTTACTTGTGTATGTGTGTGTGTTGTTTCCCCATTTTTTCCCAGACACCGTCCCTTTATTTTTTCTGTTTTTGCTGCCAGACCTTCAGGGTGTGACCCAGATGGTGGACAACGTGGGAGCGTAGTGGACATGTTGGGCTGTGGACTCCTGACATGGCACCAGACATGGCTGTGAGCGGAATGGGCACGAACTTGATTAGCTGGAACGTAAGGGCGATCAACAAACCGGCTAAACGGAGTAAAATCTTTTCATATTTAAGAGACCAGGGAGCAGAGATAGTATATTTGCAAGAGACACATTTGTTAAACAGGGACCACCTTAAACTGTGTAGGGGGGGGTTCAACCAGATCTATCATTCAAATTTTGATAGTAAGAGTCGAGGAGTGGCCATCCTTATACACAGGAATGTACAATTCATAGAAACAACCGCTGTAAAAGACAAACATGGTCGATATGTTATTGTAGCTGGGAAATTATTCAATATGCCAGTAGTGTTGGCAAATATATACGCACCCAATTGGGATAATGTTCAATTTTTTAAGGATTTGTTTTCGTTACTACCTAACTTGGACACACATAATTTGATTTTGGGGGGAGACTTGAATTGTTTCCTAGATTTAACTCTGGACCGCTCTAGCCCAACACCTGGTGTGCTAAGTAAATCTGCTCAATGCGTTAACTCTTTTTGTGAAACATATGGTATATTCGATCCATGGAGATATGCAAATCCGACTGTTAGACAGTACTCCTTTTATTCCCCGCCACACCAAACTTATACTAGAATCGACTATCTTTTGTTAGACAAGAAATTGACCCCAATGGTAATGCATGTAGAATACCCTGGTATAGTACTATCTGACCATAGCCCGGTCACACTGAAACTTAAATTCCCTGACTATACACCACCTCAGAGGATGTGGCGTCCTAATAGTAGATTGTTGGCTGATGTTGATTTTAAAGAATTCATCAATTCGCAAATAGTTTTTTTCTTGGATCTTAATGATACTCCTGATATAAGCAGTGGCATTTTATGGGAATCATTAAAAGCGTACGTACGTGGTCAAATTATTTCATACAGTGCTGGTGAAAGGAAAAGAAGAATGAAACGTACCACAGAATTAATGAAAGCAATAAAAGAAGTTGACCGGGCAAATTCTTTGACTCCATCTGCGGAGCTGCATAAAAAAAGGATTTTGCTCCAGACTGAATATGACATTCTGACAAGTCAGCGCGAGGAGGATTTATATCTTAGGTCGAGACAAGATCTCTATGAGCATGGTGAGCGCGCCGGCAAACTCCTGAGCTACCAGCTGAAACAATCAGCAGCTGCTGGTATGATAGTAGAGATAGGAGACAATGTGGGTAATAAAATTATAGATCAGAAGGGGATTAACAATCAATTTAAATCTTTTTATGAGGACTTGTATACCTCAGAAATAAATGATAGGGACAAAGTGAAGAATTTTTTTGAAAACCTTGAAATACCACCACTAGAGGCAGCAGATAGAGATAGGTTAGAGGGACCCATATCTGTCATGGAGATAGACAAAGCAATTCGGGGTATGAAGACAGGAAAAGCGCCGGGCCCTGATGGGTACCCAAGTGAGTTTTATAGGACATTTGCTCCCGCACTGATTCCCTTACTTTGCAGAGTATTTCAGGAAATTCTTGATAAAAAAGCTCTGCCCCAAACAATGTCACAGGCCTTGATCTCTGTACTCCTTAAGAAGAATAAGGACCCACTTAAATGTGAGTCATATCGCCCAGTAAGTTTACTTGGATGTGATTATAAAATACTGACCAAGGTACTGGCAGCTAGAATTGAGCTTGTCATAAGTAAGATAATACATCCTGATCAGACAGGGTTTGTTGCAGGTAGACAACTCTCCAGCAATCTCCGCCGTCTGTTCAATGTAGTATATACTGCTGGAGATAACATTAAATCAAATCAAATCAGTCAAATCACTTTTATTGTCACATCACATGTGCAGGTACATTGGTACAGCACATGTGAGTGAAATTCTTGTGTGCGAGCTTCACAAGCAACAGAGTTGTGCAAAATACAAGAATGTAAACAAGCAAAATACAAGAATGGCTACATCTGAAACTAATAAATATATGTACAATATATAATAGTATATGCATTTCTGGATGTGTATACTAAATATTTTTCTACGTGTGTGTGTGTGTGTGTGTGTGTACACATATTTTACAAATTAAATAGAGTAAACAATAAATAAAATATATAAAAATATACAGAGTTGAGACATGTGCAAAACAGTGGCATTACTGTACAGTATGGAGTGCATAATGTTAAAGTTCCAGTAGTGAAGCTGAGGTGTCTATGACGTGTTCAGCAGTCTGATGGCCTGGTGGAAGAAGCTGTCTCTCAGTCTGCTGGTACGGGACCGGATGCTGCAGAACCTCCTTCCTGATGGAAGTAGTCTGAACAGTTTATGGCTGGGGTGACTGGAGTCCTTGATGATCCTCCCCGCTTTCCTCAGGCAGCGCTTCCTGTAGATGTCTTGGAGGGAGGGAAGCTCACCTCCAATTATCCGTTCAGAGCACCGCACTACTCGCTGGAGAGCTTTGCAGTTGTAGGCGGTGCTGTTGCCATACCAGGTGGTGATGCATCCAGTGAGGATGCTCTCAATGGCACAGTGATAGAAGGTCCTGAGGATGCGGGGGCTCATGCCGAATCTTTTCAGTCTCCTGAGAAAGAAGAGGCGCTGCTGCGCCTTCTTCACTGTTTTGTTTGTGTGTACTGACCACGTAAGATCCTCAGCCAGATGTACACCAAGGAACCGGAAGCTGCTCACTCTCTCCACAGCAGCGCCATTGATGGTGATGGGGGTGTGTACTTCTCTGCACCTCCGGAAGTCCACTATCAACTCCTTTGTCTTTGCGACGTTGAGGGTGAGATGGTTGTCTTGACACCAGTGGGTCAGGGCGCTGACCTCCTCCCTATAAGCCGTCTCATCACCATTGGTGATAAGACCCACCACTGTAGTGTCGTCCGCAAACTTCACAATGATGTTGGAGTTGTTAGTGGCTGTGCAGTCGTAGGTGTAGAGTGAGTATAGGAGAGGGCTCAGTACACACCCCTGTGGAGCACCAGTGTTCAGTGTGATGGGGGATGAGGTGATGCTGCCCAGTCTGACCACTTGGCGTCTGTCAGACAGGAAGCTAAGGATCCAGCCGCAGAGGGAGCTGCTCAGTCCTAGATCCTGCAGTTTCCTGTCCAGCTTCGAGGGAACGATGGTATTGAATGCTGAGCTGTAATCTACAAACAGCATTCTCACATACGTGTCTCTCTTCTCCAGGTGTGACAGGGCAGTGTGTAGTGTCAGGGCTATGGCATCATCAGTGGACCTGTTGTGGCGGTATGCGAACTGTAGAGGGTCCAGTGAGTCGGGTAGTGCAGAGCAGATGAAGTCCCTGACCAGCTTCTCGAAGCATTTGCTTATGATGGGGGTCAGGGCTACAGGTCGCCAGTCGTTCAATGAGGAGATGGTGGAGGATTTGGGTACAGGGACGATGGTGGCCATTTTGAAGCAGGCTGGGACTACAGACAGAGAGAGGGAAAGGTTGAAGATGTGCGTGAACACTCCAGCCAGCTGAGCCGCGCATGACTTAAGGACGCGGCCGGGAATCCCGTCCGGACCAGTAGCTTTGCGCGCGTTCACCTTCCTGAAGCACTTCCGCACATCCTCCTCAGACACAGTGTGCGCACTGACGTCATCCGCGGTGCGCACACTGTCCGGTCTCATGGTGTTCGCTGCGTCGAATCTAGCGTAGAATACGTTTAGATCCTCACACAGAGAGGCCGTGGTCTGCGGTGTGCTGGTTTTCCCTCTGAAGTCTGTGATCGTGTTTAGTCCCTGCCACATACTCCGAGGGTTGTCAAACTGTTGCTCCACCCTGTCCCTGTACTCACGTTTGGCTGCTTTGATCGTCTTCCGGAGTTGGTAATGTACGTGTTTGTAGTCCGATGTGTTCGCGGAGGCAAAGGCGGTGTTCCGTGCCGCCAGTGCCGCGCGAACATCTCCGTTAATCCAGGGTTTTTGATTTGGGAAGGATTTGACTGTTCTGGATGGGACGACATCTTCCACGCATTTCCTGATAAATCCACAGACTGAGTCTGTGTACTCATCAATGTCTCTAGCAGGCCACGTGAAACATTTCCCAGTCCGCGTGATCAAAACAGTCCCGCAGCGCAGACTCCGATTGGTCCGTCCAACAGTGCACCGCCCTCCGGGTTGGAGCTTCCTGTTTCAGCTTCTGCCTGTAGGCGGGCAGGAGCAGGATGGAGCAGTGATCTGATTGGCCGAATGGGGCGCGGGGGAGGGCTTTGTACGCATCCCGGAAAGAGGTGTAGCAGTGGTCGAGTAGCCGGTCTCCACGAGTGTTAAAATGGATGTGTTGATGGAGTTTTGGTGAGACTTTCTTCAGGTTTCCCTTATTAAAGTCTCCGGCTGTGATAAACGCTGCCTCTGGGTGTGCGGTTTCCTCACTGCTGATCGCGCTGTACAGTTCCCTGAGTGCTCGGTCAGTGTCGGCTTGTGGGGGAATGTAAACAGCCGTAATAATCACTGCTGTAAATTCCCTCGGTAGCCAGAATGGCCGGCACTTAATCATCAGGTACTCCAGGTCCGGTGAGCAGAAGGATTTGACCGGGTGCACGTTCGCATAATCACACCAGCTGTTGTTGATCATGAAACACACACCACCGCCTCTGCTTTTCCCAGTAAGATCCTGTGACCTGTCCGCGCGGTGCACGGAGAACCCCGGCAGTTGTATTGCGGAGTCCGGTACTTTGTCCGATAGCCAGGTTTCTGTGAGGCAGATCACGCAGTAGTCCCACATCTCTCGCTGGAATGAGATCCGTGCCCGAAGCTCGCACAGCTTGTTCTCCAGAGACTGCACATTAGCCAGTAATAAACTGGGTAACGGTGGTCTGTAAGTGCGCCGTCTCAGTCGAACCAGAACGCCAGATCTTCTCCCTCTGCGTCGGCGTTTGCGGCCTCCAGGGCCAGAGAACAAAGGCGTCTCAGGTGAGATGAATGGGGGGTCTGCAAACGGAGCGTCCGTGTTGCAAAACTTGAACTCCGGAAAGTTATAAGAAAGACCGTCTTTTATGTCCAGTAAGGTTTGTCGGTCGTACACAAGGAGACAAGTGCTGCTCGTGAAAAAATAAAGGAAAAGTAAAATTAAACACAGAAGAAAGCCGTTGCTTGGGGGAGCTCGCGACGAGGCTGCCATACTCGGCGCCATCTTGAATCATGACAAGTTTAGTGATAACCTGAGTCACTGATCTTTTGCAGTATTACAGAGTCTGGCAGTCTTTGCATGATGTCCACGTCACTGTGAGTTTCTAGCTGACTCTCAGGTGTGACAGGTGTGCCAGCAGGAAAGAGTAATAATAACCTGCATCCTGAGGTTTGTCATGCAGGATTAAAGGAGCCAGGCTTTGTTCACACAGCTAGGATTGTATTTTACACTGACCCTGGGTCAGTATAAGTATCATACAGTTTAAACGAAGCACTGAAACTTGCACATATTTATTATAGATGCACTGAAGCTAATCGAGATATTTGCTGTCAGTCTGTGGCTGCGATTAAACACTTTACTGGAAACTTTATTAACTAGTAACTTCATCAGTCATGACAGAAGCTAATATTTCTGTGCTAACATCGTTTAACCAGTAACAGCTTTCCTCCAATATAAGCTAAAGCGCTATATAAATCCAATCCATTATTATTATTATTATTAATAACTCCCATTGTATGGACTGATAACAGCCGAGCGGGTGAATAAAGTCACCCAGTAGCTAGCTGTGCCATTACCCAGCATACATCACTCCCTCCATAAATGCAATAAACGATACAAAAGTATGGTTCTACCTGTTTTTCAGGTAGTTGTTTACATTATATAATTTATTGTGTTCTGTATACGTCACTACAATGTGATTTGGAAAATGTCTAAATATACCGACAACAGGCACTTCCGCGGCAATCTCTTCAATCGGAGGACCCTTCACGTCAATTCCCGACGCGAGAGGGGTACCCTGCGCGTCCATAAGTGAAGCAGAGGGAGCCTGACCATGCGTCACACGTTTGACGAGTTGGGAATGAGAACGTGTTGTCTTCAGTAAGATTTCAGACCACGTGAGACGTTTCATGAAGAGGGGCATGTGGCAGCACATGATGACCTATATAAGCATTCGATCAAACGTTTGGGGATTGGAGTTGCAGTTGGAGCGGTGCTCACTTGTTGTGCTTCAGGTGAACCTCGAGTGCAGCCAGTATAGTCTATGGTCATATGGTTTTGTGTGTGTTTGGTAACTGTGTGGCATTTATGTGTTACGCTAAATCTTCATGATATCCATCTTCACTTGTACAAGTGAAGAATCCTTTGTTGTTCTTTCTTTGATTGTTGTTGTTGTTTTTGATGCAGTTTTTTTTTTTATGGGAATGGGTTTGAGCCAAGTCAGTTACATGTACATGTGAGGCACTGATGTCACTGGGATGACTGGGATGAAATCGATGTAATATAGAACAAATATGTACAAAAGTGCTCACACAAGCTGCTTGACAGTAAAGCTGAACATTCTTTACTGATGTCCTTTTTTCTGGTACTTGACTCTACAAACACAGTGATATTACTCAGTAAATGACTGATTTATTATCAGCTGTCCTGGTAGAGACTGAACACTCTACATTTACTGAAAGCAAAGAACTCTGCTCATTTAAGCTGCTGATTTTCCTTTGGCAGGTGATGATAATGCAGGAGGGCTCGACCTCCCTGTTTGGCTCCCATCTCAAGCTGGCAACACTTCCCAACAGCTCTGACACAAAGAAAAGCAAAGGCTTTACTGCGTCCAAGGTCAGTGTCTCTGCTCTTTACCTTGTTAGCTTATAGCAATGCTGCTACAAAGGTCGCTCGTTTTGCAGCAAAGACCAGCTGCTGCAAAAAAGTTGTAGCACAAGCATGAAATATGTTTTTTAAACCTCAGGGTGATTCCTGCTTGTACTGCACTAAACGCTTTGGCCTGTCAGGGCCTGGAGCCTCTCCCAGGGTGCACCGGTGTTTGGTACTAATTTATTTATTTTGTTTTAGATGAATCAGTAAATACTAAAACTACAATATTGTTAGTTGATATACTTAATTAAAAAAGTTAAAAAAATCAATCAATAAATAATAATATGGTGGTAAAGTTTATATATGCTAAAAGCTTGTTGCTAGGCAAAATGATTATGTCATAATGTGTATAATTGAGCTATGGTGAACAGAACTGAGATGGTGTTGTATGTGGATAAGAGTTTTCTCTGTATCTGTTATTATAGGATATACTGTACAATGTAAAGGTTGTTGTGATTTGGCTGTATAGATAAAATTGAATTGAACCGAGGTGCTTCGGCCTATTCTTAGCAGGAATGTGCCTGAATCATCAGAGCTGCTGTCATTAGACGTATCAGAAGGACTAGTTGTTTAATGTTAACGTTTTAATTGGTGCCCAATGGGAGAAAATTGTGTCTCCCATATGCAGTCGTCTGCCAGCAAATGGCAAAGCAGCCATCGCTTATAAAACTAGGCCTGTTATTGTTACTCACTGCTGAAGTGCAAAGAATGAGATCGCAGATGCAAGACGTGAGCTTTCTCTGAAGGTGGGCTTTTGCTTTGTGATAGGGTGACGAGTTCAAGAGGGACTCGGACTGCAGTCGATGTCCTTCTACATCGAAAGGAGGGCGATCGTGGCTCAAGAGTTGGGAGTTCGCCTTGTACTCGGAAGGTTGCCGGTTCGAGCCCCGGCTCGGACAGTCTCCATCGTTGTGTCCTTGGGCAAGACACTTCACCCGTTGCCTACTGGTGGTGGTCAGAGGGCCCGGTGGCGCCAGTGTCCGGCAGCCTCGCCTCTGTCAGTGCGCCCCAGGGTGGCTGTGGCTACAATGTAGCTGCCATCACCAGTGTGTGAATGTGTGTGTGAATGGGTGGATGACTGGATATGTAAAGCGCTTTGGGGTCCTTAGGGACTAGTAAAGCGCTATATAAATACAGGCCATTTACCATTTGAGTCAGCTGTCGCCGGGGTGAGGTGTTCAGGGCGTGGCCTTCTGGGAGGAGGTCCCAGGAGAGGTTGCTTCTCGGCTGGCTTGGGAATGTCTCTGTGTTTCCTTGGATAAACTGCAGAAGGCGGTTGTTGTGAGGGAGCTGTGGGCTTCTTCACTATATTTTCATTTATACTGTTTCTAGCACGTCCTTGGGTTTTATGTGAGGCGCTCTGCAAACCAAAGTCATTATTGATATATTTATTTTAATGCAACGACCCGTCAGAGGAAATGGATGATCATTTATGGTGTTTCTATGAATTGCATCAATGTGCATCATTAATAATGCACAGCACAATGTGCCACAGTGTATTCGTTTTGTCATATTTAATAGTGCATGAACATCTTTAGTAGAAAGTTATCTTCACATCATATTTAACCTTTAGATGAGAGACTGGACCCTACAGTCTTCCACAGGTGGGTCACAAATGTTCAAATCAATGTGTTTTTATGCCACTTGTGTTATTTTGTTTACTAGTAACCAAAATGTTTTGTACCATATTGTGCTTTAATGTTTGAAATATTTTCTTTTTAACGTTTTAAACATTTTTTTTTAAACACTTTGAAAATTGGAAAAAGGGAAAATAATTCCTCAGCAGCAAAGATGTCATCGTCCGTTGTGTGTATATGCATGAGTACATCAGTGTATGTGGTAAGTTTAAAATTTAAATGGCATGATATCAAAATCATGTTTTTATAGCTGGAACATGAAACCAGAACAACTGCTGTTAAAAGCAACCTCAACAGGTTAGTTTGGAGCCTCTGATGCAGCTGAGGGTTACCATCAGGTTACCTGTTTCTGTTCTGGGTTTAGTCTGGTGTTGGAGGATAACGTGTTCATCATGCACGATGTGAGACGCCACACAGCTGAGCAGCATTTACAGTGTTTGTCCATTATACAGCCCTCAAACTGAACCCACAGTGTGTTGCAGTGTTTCTTAGTTTCACAGCAGCCGTTTGGCTTTCCTCGTTTAGTCAGCTTAGAAATGAGTGGCCAGGAACATCCCTCATTTTTCTGAGATTGTTTGGATCCACTTTATAATATCTGACGTACATCAGAATGTCAGGGGCCGAAGATTTACCCGTGTGGATGTTTGTGGACAAAGAAACAGATATTTAGTGTTTTACAGCAATACAGCATCAGTGTTTCACTGTACAGTTGATCATTGCAGTGTTTGTCAGCCAATATTGGGACACTGTGTGAAATGTAAATAAAAACAGAATGCACTGATTTAGAACTCATATTTACTCAGAAAAACTTGGTTTAAACTATGAAAATGTAGAAAGATATTAGCAACACATTAGCAAACAGAATCAGCTGATCTGTTCCACACTTTGTGTTTTTGTTTCGCCCAATCAGCTTTGGTTTCAACATCAGCATGAGGGACAGGATTAGAGCCAATCACCTGTTCAGATTATGATCCCACAGACTGGGACGAAACCACACCTGAGCACTGTGACTGCTTCCTTCATAAAGGAGGCGTCTTGAAGCTGTACTATCAATAAAGGTTTTTGTACAAGTTTCAGTTAGTGTGTTCAGCACTTTTCCCTGCATTGTTTTTCATTACTATGCATAACTTAATATGTGCACGTGTATGATGTCTTTGCATGTGTGGACTGAGTGGGTTTCATGTCCACGGCACCTTTAAAAACATCTTTGCTTGTAAAATCGGTGGCGTGTTCGATACTGTATCAGCTGACAGCGGTATGGTCTCATTAGCGCCCTGACAGCGCGAGGAGCTTCCCTTTGCCTTGTGCCTGAACACTCTGAGCTTTACGTGTTTTTCCCGTGTAGCTTGTAGGAATGTTTAGCTTATTTTAGAGTTTAGAAATATGTTATTGTAGAATATAGAACTATTGTAGAGATACTGTGTGTAGAGTAATAAAGGCCTCACTCTTTTGTGAAGTTAGGAGTAGATTTTAGAAGGCTTCTCCCCCACTGAGTGGAAATTCCCCAGAGGATGTCTTAAGGTGGGGGTGTTAACATTTGTAACTGTGGGGGGAGTTTTATGACCTTTAGGAAGATATCTTCACCCACAGTGTTTTAACTGTCACGCACACACATCCACACGCACACTCACTCACGAGCACTCACATAGACACGTGGGAACGTGCACATGTAGGCATTCACGTGCTCGTGCACATACACACAGACAGAGTTTGCAGCACACCGTAGAGGGGATTTTATGATGGGGTCACTTCTATAAAGCTGGCTGTAACAAACAAAGGAGTGAAGATTTTTGCAGAGGGACATCGGCCTCATCTTCCCTTCTAGAAGTGCATGCTTAAATGAAGATAAATGAAGAAGAGTAAAGATAAATGAAGATGAGTAAAGATGAATAAAGATTTTGTGAAAATGACTACTGAGTCCGGTGCCATCTCTGGATGCTCGAGGAATAAAAAGAACCGGGGTAAAACTGAATTCTCAACAAGCTTCAGTCTTTCTTTCTCTTTTGTTATTGTTTTGCTTGATGTCACTTTTCATCTACAGCTACTTAAATATCCGACGCTACTATCTGATCTCCTGTGTTTGTTTCAATCTGCAGGATGGCTCTACAGGAAACACTTTCCTCATCATGGCCACAACCACCAGCACTGACAACAGCAGCATCTCCAAACTCCACAAGCCATTTAAGGACCATATAGACAAGACCCCAAAAGATTTAAAAGACCCCAAAAGTGCCTTCAGGGACTCGGGCTGGGAACCCGGAAAAGCCCCCAAAGAATCTTCCAGGAAACCCAAAGAGAACCAGCCACTTAGAGAGATCAATCCTAAGATGGGCTTCAAGCAGCCCAAGTCTTTGTCTAAGGAGCGTAGGACTGAGGGGATAACTCATGCGTCGAGGTTAAACAAGCGCTTGTCCGGCCTCGAAGGTGACGATCACGGGACCAAAAGACGCAAAAAGGGGTTTGTGAATTCCTCGGAAATGCAGATTTCAGAGTTGGACGGTCCGTGTTTGGATAAGAAACTACTGAGAGACAGATCGCAGCTGCACAGCAGAAAGCTACGAGCAGAAAGCGAGGATGCAGACCTCAGGAGCGTGTCCACGCTGCCGCCATTCCAGGACCTGGTCGATGCTAATGACTCTGATATGGAGGACCAGTCTGCCAGATCGGATGTGAGTAAACGTGACGCTTTACTGTCGTTACAGCTGGGAATGAGCTAATCTACTGGCTCTGCTACATAGGTACAAGTATAAGGCACATCTTCTCCTTGATGTGTATAAACTCAAACAACCACCAGGGATGGTTTGGGGGGGGGCACAGTAAACCTGGTGGAAGTTCAGGTGCGTTCGTCTGCTCATTGATTGGTTTGGGAGCAAACAGCTGATGATGATGTCGAGTGTCTAACAGAGTGTCTGCGTCTTCTTCAAACCCGTGAGCCAAATTAGGAAAATGCTGCAGCTTCATGAACAGGCTGACATTTGACCTTGTTGCCATGCCCACGCTGGTTTGCAGAGAGCCTCCCCATAAAGAAGTTTTAAAGCCAAATCACAGACGAGAAAGATTTATGGTTTTACAGCACCTGAGGAGAAACGAGGGCCGTAAATAGCACAGCTCCTCTTTAATTCTTTTGGCTTTGAAAGAATCAAATGGCTGCGTGTTTGTGCTTCACAGCATTTCTTTCTGCAGCAGTTTTTATTTCTGTTGTCAGTGATTGTATGAAGTGCAGCTCTTTCATGCATCGTTCTCTGCCGCGTGGTTAGTCAAAGGAGTTCTCACAGAGTGGCACCGAAACCTGTGTTTTTGTCATGAAAGTAGCTTTGGGGTGGGGGCTGCTGCTGCTACTGGTTGTAAAAAGCATGTGGGCTGACAAATTCCAGGCATTTGATTGTGCCCAGGCTAGCAACCCTGGTGGGCCTGAGGCGACACAGCCCAGCGCTCCCATTGCTTCATCTTTGATCTCAGAGTTTGGGAGTGAGTGCTCGGATAAAAACGGCAGAGAAGGAAACGCGGACGAGGTGATGACATGAAGGAAGGGAAACTGGGTGTGGCCTCCGACCAGCACACGTCTGTTTAAAACGAATCAGTTTTATTTCCATGGCGCCGCATCGTCGAGGCGCTTTGTGCTGGATGGTCAGGACCCCACAGAGATGCTGGTGTCTCAGGATGCTGACGATGTCACACTGGTGACGTTCTGGTGACAGATAAATTTAGTAAAAGAAAGTTTATCATCTATTTGATTTAAGTGTCCACTCATCATCATCACACAGCACGAAGAGAAGAACATTTAATTATGGAAGAGTGTCTAAAAATTCAAACATGATAAAAATAATATCTTTATTTTGAATGACAGTATTCATGTTATCCTGAGTCTGTTTTTCTACATTCAGCTGTTTTAATCACATCCCAGATTTGTTTGCTCTTCATGAGATGTCGTCTGCTGCTGTGGACAATCCTCTCACTCTTATTTTCAAACTGAAATGAGTGCCAGCCATCTGTTGTCATTAGCTTTGCAGGTTAGCGGGATTCATTATTGTAGGCTGAACAGATCACAGATGGGATATTGATCTGTGACAGTGGACGCGTGGAGGAGCGAGCGGGTTGCTCGCTGTGCAGAGCAGCGGGGGAACCGTAGCTGAACCCATTGTTGGGAACTAATCAGAGGAAATCCAGAGCAGATGAATCGGATGGTTCGAGCGTGAGGAGCAGAGCGCTGCGAGCTGTGGATGTGAGAGCGGCTGCAGGCATCAACTTTTCCCACTTTGGTCCCCGTGGTTTCTAAACTAGACCGTCAGACAGTTTCCTGGATGTGCTGTCGGTTTATTGTCTCTTGATGTGATTGGGTTTGCTTACTTGGAGTAAAGGAGAACAAAAGCCGTAAACAGGAGTGCCGGTCAGATTTATGACACTTTGAAGAAGCCTGTAAACCAGCAGAGCAGCTGTGCGCTCTTTCTCTCACGTTTCTCCTCACCATGTTTTGCACTGTGAAGGTTTCCTTATGTATCTGTGCATGTACATTGAAACACGTTTAAACGTGCACTGTCATTGTTTAAGTCCACATCTCAGTCAATCTGAAAGAGTCAAACATCCTCACTCTGGGCTGTGTGAGCCTCTGCTGCCTGTGGGCAGATGCTGCTTCAAGAAAGGGTTTAAAAGAACGATTTTCCTTTTTGGCTTTTATGAATCCAAACTACAGACGTGTCAAACACAAACATGGACATGAAGGGAAGGACTGTATGGAAATGTTAGCACACACAGTTTCATTTGAACTGTGTGTGCTGTTATAAAAGGTACTGCTTCAACCTTGAACATTTACACAAAAATCTAATTTTCTCTTGATGCTTTGCCGACCCAACAGACGATGGATGGCACTATGAAACCAGGCTCCTGTTGGAGCTTTTCTTTTTCCAACTAATGTCAGGACAGATAGTTCTGACATTAGTTGGAAAAAGACATCCAGTGCTCTCTGCAGCCTCGTTTGTTTTATGTTTGTATTTGTTGAAAATAAATACAAACCTTGATAAATAAACATATTTTTAATAAAGAGAGTCCCCCTCACTGTAACTCTTAATTCCTGTCCCTTGGAGGTGGTTTGAAAGCCGAATGTGTTCAAAGTGGGAACACTGGTGAGTCCAGGTTGGTCCACTCCTGCTGGGTTTGGTCTTCTTTCAGCACATACATAATAATAACAGTAAATGGTAAATGGCCTGTATTTGTACAGCGCTTTTCTAGTCCCTAAGGACCCCAAAGCAATTTACACATCCAGTCATCCACCCATTCACACACTGGTGATGGCAGCTACATTGTAGCCACAGCCACCCTGGGGGGCACTGACAGAGGCGATGGTGTTGGACACTGGTGCCACCGGGCCCTCTGACCACCACCAGTAGGCAACGGCCCAAGGACACAACGACCGAGACTGTCGGAGCCGGGGCTCGAATAGTATTCATTTGCTTCTGTGTTTGCAGAACCGCCACATTCAGTCAAACAGCAGTTTGAGTCATATTTTTATCATTAATCGCTGCCTGTCTCTCTTCTTCCTCCCAGTCTGAGCAGCCCAGTCCAGCGGGTTCCAGCTCCAGTTCAAGCTTTGCTCCCACACCCCACAAACGACAAGGTAACCGACTTGGACCGTGCACACAAGTTACAAAGTTTAGTTTGTGCTGTTTGTTAGTGACACTAACATCATACGTGACACTTCGTGCAGTCAAAGCGATGTAAGCAATAAACTGCACCGCTTTGATTTGTTTGTTTTCGTGATTCGATTTATATCATGAGTGCCACGTGAAATTAAACATAATCGTGAGCAAATGATTTAAACTGTGCAGGCACATGTGTTCAGTGCCATTCAGCAAACCAGCAAACAGCCGCCTCGCACACATGCGTGTGCTCAGCAGCACCGTAGAAGAATTGAATTCACTTTTTGATGACTTTTCTTTTCAACAAATCAACAACAGCACAGGACAAAGGGGGGTGGGTGGTGGGGTGTTGAGATGTAATCAGATAAATCTGGAATATTAACTGTGATAACAACAATTATCCTAATAGATCTTCAGCTGCTTGTTGGGAGAATCTGGGAGAGGAAAACTAACGTGAGCACAAAGTGTCTGAATGTTTTCCCATCGTCACTTTCCACAATGCACAGAGGACAGGGCTGGGGTGATGTCAGGATGTGACGAGACTATAGTGAGTCCAACTGTTATGTTACACAGGTGGAAGTATTCAGTCTGGCAGTGTGAAGCTTAAACAGTGTTTTTAACATCACTTTAGGTCCAGCTGACATAAACTTATCACACTCACTGGTAGAAATCAAAGAAAGCAAAATGATGCGTCCAACAGTCTGTTGTCATGCAAGCGTAACACCAAGTACACAGTGGTAGCCTAACACTTATTGTGTGCCCTGTAGAGACTGTGGTATGGTTGTCATAAGGTTGCTACACTGTTACTAATTAAAACTAACATTTCCTGTTGGATTAAACGCTGCTTAGCAGCAGGATCGATATTGAACAGTGTTGTTTCACCGCCTCCAGCTGACACGCAGCACCCCTGCACACAGGCAGACACACAACCTCTTTCCTCACTACGACACATGTAGCTGACATTCACAACAATGCACAGCACTCAGCAAAACTCCAATGTAAAGAAAACTGAAGTGTTACACAGTTACCATAATCGTTAACCTGCTTGGTGGGAATTTAACATGCTCACGATTTGAGATAATTAGCTGTTATCATTAAAGTGGACATGAAACTCTACATGTATGAAGGCTAATTTACACCACTGAGCCCTGCTCTCAAAGGTAACGCTGTCTGTGCAGCTCGATTTAAGAAGTAAGTGCTTAAAGTTTAAGTTTATATAACACGTTTACCGACATCAGCATGTGATGTCACTGGGTTGGTTCGTTTATGTTAGCTTACTAGTAACAGTAACACTTTAAAATACAGTCGGTGCTAGTGCCTATGGCTGATTACAAAACAGTAACAATACTGTGGCTCTATGTTAATTACACATGGAGGCGTTTGCCTGAAAAATGTTATGCTCATGTTAACCTCCTAGGACCGGGCGTCCACATATGTGGACATCACATTTTGGGTTATTTAGACCAAAATACTAAATTTTGCTCTACAAGGGCCTGATATCCACTTACGAGGACATTATACTGCTGCTGTTCTATCAAAATTCTATCAGATGTGGCTGATATTTTTCTTAAAAACAAAAATAAGGTAAAAAACCAAATCTGGTAATTCTTTGTTTTTACATTCATCGGGCCCCAACGTGACCAAATATCAAAGAGAAAGTCTGGAACTGAAGTTAAGAAGTACCCACCGAAGGAAGGATGAATGGCTGGATCATGAAAACCTGACATATCTCTGCATGTTGTGTTTTTCCTCTCAGCTGTAAAAAGGCTGATTGTCATCACCCCGCTGGTCGGATGGTTGGGGTGGAGAGCCAGGTTTGTGCATGCAGTACCTCAAGAACGAGGCTACGTAGGATTTAAGCTAACGACGTCGACGAGTTTGAATCTCGGTGACCTCGAGGTCTCTGGCAGTGGACCTGGTCATGTGAGAAATGTTGTGCCTGGCTCTTCCACTTTAGGGATTACAGCTCCTAACGCGTTCATTCCTACTGGGACCACTTCGTTCTTGACCTTCTACGTTGGCTCCAGTTTTTCTCATGCTCCCCTTCCTGACATGCTCTCTGCTGGGACTGCCACATCTATCACAACTGCAGCCTTCTGCTCCTTGTCCAGCACCACTGTGTGTGGTTGATTAGCCAGCAGCTGCTGCCAGGTGTTCTTGGAGGGCTGTTTGCCTCTTTAGCCAGTAGGTGTCCAGTACTATCCAGCTCTTCATTGTGGAGTCATTGTTGGATGTCTGTGTTTGTTATGTTGGCTTTTTCTGGGAGGTTCTTTGGTCTGCTGTTGGGTCCTCCAGCCACCTGATGTTGGTGTTGTGTGATGCTACTTTCTCACAGTACTGCTCAGTCTCAGGACCTGGTCATGGCGCCATCTCTGTCTTCCCTGGCTAACAGTAGTCTTGCATTCTTCCAGCCTGTGTGCCATTGCCCCACATAACCTGCACTGTGGCTCCTCCGTCATGGACTTGTAGACTAAGCGGAGCAATATTAAGATGTGGAAAGGCTCCAAAGTTAAAGCCAATTAATCGTCTGCTTTGACAGGTCCCACTATGTCCAGATTCCTTGTAAACCCAGTTCCGTGCTTTCCTCCTCTAGCTGCCGGACCTCGGCTCGGACCATGCCTCTCCTCAGCCAGGGCTCAGCTATTGCCCATTGTTGGAAGTGGGTGGACCCGAGTCCCTAACGCCCCATGCAGGACTTGCCAATGAGTCTTGGTACTATACCATGCTGATATAGCCAGACCTTGAATTTGCCTGGTATGCCTGAACCTGCATCTTATGTAGCCACTCTACATCGTGCTCCTGCAGTGGATGAACTCTCATTTCCAGCCCGCTGGCACAGACTTTCCCGGGAAGGCTGAGGAGAGTGATCCCTCCTACATATTCTAATATGAACCATAAGCTTTATTATTGTAAAATGGAAGCATTAACTAGCTGTGTATATCATATTTAGGGATGGGTATCGTCACTGATTTCTAGAATCGATTCAATTCCGATTCACAAGGTCCCGAATCGATTCGATCCAATTCGATTATCTGGAATGTTGAA